>NW_027600719.1:0-10871 GCF_964194155.1 Cetorhinus maximus | reverse complement strand
ACCCCTCCTCACTCACCCTCACTCCCCTCCTCACTCACCCTCACTCCCTCCTCACTCACCCTCGCTCCCCTACTCACTCACACTCTCTCCCCTCCTCACTCACACTCGCTCCCCTCCTCACTCACCCTCACTCCCATCCTCACTCACCCTCACTCCCCTCCTCACTCACCCTCACTCCCCTCCTCACTCAACCTCACTCCCCTCCTCACTCACCCTCACTCCCCTCCTCACTCACCCTCTATCCCCTCCTCACTCACCCTCCCACCCCTCCTCACTCACCCTCACTCCCCTCCTCACTCACCCTCACTCCCCTCCTCACTCACCCTCACTCCCCTCCTCACTCACCCTCACTCCCCTCCTCACTCACCCTCACTCCCCTCCTCACTCACCCTCCATCCCCTCCTCACTCACCCTCCCACCCCTCCTCACTCACCCTCACTCCCCTCCTCACTCACCCTCGCTCCCCTCCTCACTCACCCTCGCTCCCCTCCTCACTCACCCTCACTCCCCTCCTCAATCACCCTCGCTCCCCTCATCACTCACATTCACTCGACTCCTCACTTACCCACACTCGCTTCCTCACTCACCCTCGCTCCCCTCATCACTCACACTCACTCCACTCCTCACTCACCCTCACTCCCCTCCTCACTCACCCTCACTCCCCTCCTCACTCACCCTCACACCCCTCATCACTCACCCTCACACCCCTCATCACTCACACTCACTCACATCTCATTTACCCTCACTCGCTTCCTCACGCACCCTCCCACCCCTCCTCACTCACCCTCGCTCCCCTCCTCACTCACCCTCACTCCCCTCCTCACTCACCCTCGCTCACCTCCTCACTCACCCTCGCTCCCCTCCTCACTCACACTCGCTCCCCTCCTCACTCACCCTCACTCCCCTCCTCACTCACCCTCACTCCCCTCCTCACTCACCCTCACTCCCCTCCTCACTCACCCTCACTCCCCTCCTCACTCACCCTCACTCCCCTCCTCACTCACCCTCCATCCCCTCCTCACTCACCCTCCCACCCCTCCTCACTCACCCTCACTCCCCTCCTCACTCACCCTCACTCCCCTCCTCACTCACCCTCACTTCCCTCCTCACTCACCCTCACTTCCCTCCTCACTCACCCTCACTTCCCTCTGCACTCACCCTCGCTCCCCTCCTCACTCACCCTCGCTCCCCTCCTCACTCACCCTCACTCCCCTCCTCACTCACCCTCGCTCCCCTCATCACTCACATTCACTCGACTCCTCACTTACCCTCACTCGCTTCCTCGCTCACCCTCGCTCCCCTCATCACTCACACTCACTCCACTCCTCACTCACCCTCACTCCCCTCCTCACTCACCCTCACTCCCCTCCTCACTCACCCTCACACCCCTCATCACTCACCCTCACACCCCTCATCACTCACACTCACTCACTCCTCATTTACCCTCACTCTCTTCCTCACGCACCCTCCCACCCCTCCTCACTCACCCTCGCTCCCCTCCTCACTCACCCTCACTCCCCTCCTCACTCACCCTCGCTCCCCTCCTCACTCACCCTCGCTGCCCTCCTCACTCTCGCTCGCCTCCTCACTCGGCCTCCCACACCTCCTCACTCACCCTCACTCCCCTCCTCACTCAACCTCGCTCCCCTCCTCACTCAACCTCACTCCCCTCCTCACTCACCCTCGCTCCCCTCCTCACTCACCCTCGCTCCCCTCCTCACTCACCCTCGCTCCCCTCCTCACTCACCCTCGCTCCCCTCCTCACTCACCCTCGCTCCCCTCCTCACTCACATTCGCTCCATTCCTCACTCACCCTCCCAACCCTCCGCACTCACCCTCGCTCCCCTCCTCACTCACCCTCTCTCCCCTCCTCACTCACCCTCTCTCCACTCCTCACTCACCCTCTCTCCACTCCTCACTCACCCTCACTCCCCTCCTCACTCCCCCTCACATCCCTCCTCACTCACCCTCGCTCCCCTCCTCACTCACACTCCCACCCCTCCTCACTCACCCTCCCACCCCTCCTCACTCACACTCGCTCCCCTCCTCACTCACCCTCGCTCCCCTCCTCACTCACCCTCGCTCCCCTCCTCACTCACCCTCGCTCCCCTCCTCATTCAATCTCACTCCCCTCCTCACTCACCCTCACTCCCCTCCTCACTCACCCTCCCACCCCTCCTCACTCAACCTCCCACCCCTCCTAACTCACCCTCCCACCCCTCCTCACTCTATCTACCTGCCCTCCTCACTCACCCCCGCTCCCCTCCTCACTTACGCCCCAACCCTCCTCCCTTACCCCCTCCTCTTCCGCTCACTCTACACCACTCAATCACCCTCTCCTCCGCCACTCATTATACGACAATCCCTCCTTATCCCTTCCTCACTCCCTCCTCCCTCATCCCCTCTTCCCCCTCAGCTTTCTCTCCCCTCCCTTTGAGCCTCTCTCTCTCTCTTTCTCTCTATCTCTCTATCCCTCTCCCTCTCTCTCTCTGTCTCTCTCTCTCTGACACTCTCTCTGTCTCTCTCTCTCTCTCTCTCTGTCTCTCTCTCTCTCTCTCTCTCTCTGTCTCTCTCTCTCTCTCTGTATCTCTCTCTCTCTCTCTGTATCTCTCTATCTGACTCTCTCTCTCCAACTCTCTCTCATTCCCTGTCTCTCACTCTCGTTCTTTCTCTCTCTCTTTCTCTCTCTCTGTCTCTCCCTGTCTCATTCTCCATCTCTCTCTTGCTCTCCATCTCTCTCTCTCTGACTCTCTCTCTCCATCTCTCTCTCTTGTTCTCTGCCTCTCTCACTCATTCTCTTTCTCTCTCTCTCTCTCACTCTCTGTATTTCTCTCTATCTGCCTGTGTCTCCCTGTCTCACTCTCCATCTCTCTCTCTCTCATTCCCTGTCTCTCTCGTTCTCTCTCTCTTTGTCTCTCTCTCACCCTCTGTTTCTCTATTTCTCTGTCTGTGTCTCCCTGTCTCACTCTCCATCTCTCTCTCTCCCTGTCTCCCTCTCTGTCCATCTCTCCCTCTCTCATCCTCTGCCTCTCTCTCTCTCTCTCTCTCGTTCTCTCTCTCTGCCTCTCTCACACACCCTCCCCGTCTCTATCTCTCTCTCTCTCTCCAGCTCTCTCTCACTCTCCATCTTTCTCTCTCTCTCTCTCAGCCTCTCCCAATCTCTCCTGCGGTGAATTCCAATTGTCACTCCACCTCCCTTCTCTCTCTCTCTCTCTCCCCCGCTGGTTCGCACTCCTCCCTCCCACCCTCCCTCCCTCCCTCCCTCCCTCTCACATCCACACAATCCCTGTGATCAGGACTGTTCATTTAAACTAAGGGGGGAAAAGTCCAAGCGAGGGGGAGAGAGAGAGCGAGAGACAGTGAGGCGATCGAAACCCAAACTGGGAGAGGTGTGGAAATCGGCTGAACATCTCTCGTGATTTTTCAGGTACACACAGAGAGAGAGAGAGACGCAGAGCAGTATTTAAACCCGGAGATTTATACCCAAGGGAGAGGAGCCAAGGCTTATAAAGACAGGTCAGTTCTTGTCCATTATCTATAAACAGTGGTGGAGATTTTGGCTTGTCATCCTGCAGCTGAAGGGGCCAAGAATGCGATTGTAGAGTCAATAGAATTCGTTCAGGCTGATCGATGGGTTTAGGCAGGTTATCTCTGAATCTGCTTCTCCGTCTCTCTCTCTCTCTCTCTCTCTGTGGGTGTGTGAGAGGCAGCGAGGGGTTGAAGACAGAACGCAGAGCAGGATGACAGCAGAGGCTGGACAGGGAAGTCTGGAGAGAGGAGAGGACCAGCCCAGATCCGCCAAGTACTGCAACATCATCATCGTCAGCACCGAGGGGCATGGGAGAGGCTGGGATGGGTCAGAGGGGGAAATCCCCCCCCAACTGCAGCGGGGAGAGTCCACCGACAGGCTCCAGTATACTGTCGGAGGGTCAGTGCTGAGGGAGAGGGGCACTGTCGGAGGGTCAGCGCTGAGGGAGAGGGGCACTGTCGGAGGGTCAGCGCTGAGGGAGAAGGGGCACTGTCGGAGGGTCAGTGCTGAGGGAGAGGGGCACTGTCGGAGGGTCAGCGCTGAGGGAGAAGGGGCACTGTCGGAGGGTCAGTGCTGAGGGAGATCGGCACTGTCGGAGGGTCAGTGCTGAGGGAGAGCCGCACTGTCGGAGGGTCAGTGCTGAGGGAGAGCTGCACTGTCGCAGGGTCAGTGCTGAGGGAGAGCCGCACTGTCGGAGGGTCAGTGCTGAGGGAGAGCCGCACTGTCGCAGGGTCAGTACTGAGGGAGAGCCGCACTGTCGGAGGGTCAGTGCTGAGGGAGAGCCGCACTGTCGGAGGGTCAGTGCTGAGGGAGAGCCGCACTGTCAGAGGGTCAGTGCTGAGGGAGAGCCGCACTGTCGCAGGGTCAGTACTGAGGGAGAGCCGCACTGTCGGAGGGTCAGTGCTGAGTGAGAGCCACACTTTCGGAGGGTCAGTACTGAGGGAGAGCCGCACTGTCGGCATGTCAGGGCTGAGTGAGAGCCACACTTTCGGAGGGTCAGTGCTGAGGGAGAGCCGCACTGTTGGAGTGTCAGTGTAGAGGGAGAGACGCATTGTCGGAGGGTCAATGCTGGGGAGAGCCGCACTGTCGGAGGGTCAGTGCTGAGGGAGAGCTGCACTGTCGGAGGGTCAGTACTGAGGGAGCGCCGCACTGTCTGAGGGTCAGTACTGAGGGAGAGCCGCACTGTCGGTGGGTCAGTACTGAGGGAGAGCCGCACTGTCGCAGGGTCAGTGCTGAGGGAGAGCCGCAGTGTCGGTGGGTCAGTGCTGAGGGAGAGCCGTACTGTCGGAGGGTCAGTGTTGAGGGAGAGCCGCACTGTCGGAGGGTCAGTGCTGAGGGAGAGCCGCACTGTCGGAGGGTAAGTGCTGAGGGAGAGCTGCACTGTCGGAGTTTCAGTGCTGAGGGAGAGCCACACCCTGGGAGGGTCAGGGCTGAGTGAGAGCCACACTTTCGGAGGGACAGTGCTGAGGGAGAGCCGCGCTGTCGGAGGGTCGGAGCTGAGGGAGCGCCGCACTGTCGGAGGGTTAGTGCTGAGGGAGAGCGGCACTGTTGGAGTGTCAGTGTAGAGGGAGAGACGCATTGTCAGAGGGTCAGTACGGAGAGAGCGCCGCACTGTCGGAGGGTCAATGCTGGGGAGAGCCGCACTGTCGGAGGGTCAGTACTGAGGGAGCACCGCACTGTCGGAGGGTCAGTGCTGAGGGAGAGCCACACTGTTGGAGGGTCAGTGCTGAGGCAGCGCCGCACTGTCGGAGGGTCAGTACTGAGGGAGAGCCACACTCTGGGAGTGACAGTGCTGAGGGAGAGTCGCACTGTCGGAGGGTCAGTGCTGAGGGAGAGCCGCACTGTCGGAGGGTCAGTGCTGAGGGAGGGCCGCACTGTGGGAGGGTCAGTGCTGAGGGAGAACGGCACTGTCGGGGGGTCAGTACTGAGGGAGAGCCGCACTGTCGGAGGGTCATTACTGAGTGAGGGACGCATTGTCGGAGAGTCAGTACTGAGGGAGAGCCGCACTGTCGGAGGGTCATTACTGAGTGAGGGACGCACTGTCGGAGGGTCAGTGCTGAGGGAGAGCCGCACTGTCGGAGGGTCAGTACTGAGGGAGAGCCGCCCTGTCGGAGGGTCAGTACTGAGGGAGAGCTGCACTGTCGGAGGGTCAGTGCTGAGGGAGAGCCGCACTGTCGGAGGGTCAGTACTGAGGGTGAGCCGCACTGTCAGAGGGTCAGTGATAAGGGAGAGCCAAGCTCTGGGAGGGTCAGTGCTGAGGGAGAGCCACACTTTTGGAGGGACAGTGCTGAGGGAGAGCCGCACTGTCGGAGGGTCAGTGCTGAGGGAGAGCCGCATTGTCGGAGGGTCTAGACTGAGGGAGAGCCGCACTGTTGGAGGGACAGTGATGAGGGAGAGATGCACTGTCGGAGGGTCAGTACTGAGGGAGAGCCGCACTATCGGAGGGTCAGTGCTGAGGGAGAGCCGCACAGTTGGAGGGTCAGTGATGAGGGAGAGACGCACTGTCGGAGGGTGAGTACTGAGGGTGGGCCGCACTGTCGGAGGGTAAGTGCTGAGGGAGAACCGCACTGTCGGATAGGTCAGTACTGAGGGAGAGCCGCACTGTCGGAGGGTCAGTACTGAGGGTGAGCCGCACTGTTGGAGGGACAGTGATGAGGGAGAGATGCACTGTCGGAGGGTCAGTACTGAGGGAGCGCCGGACTGTCGGAGGGTCAGTGCTGAGGGAGAGCCGCACTATCGGAGGGTCAGTGCTGAGGGAGAGCCGCACAGTTGGAGGGTCAGTGATGAGGGAGAGACGCACTGTCGGAGGGTGAGTACTGAGGGTGGGCCGCACTGTCGGAGGGTAAGTGCTGAGGGAGAACCGCACTGTCGGATAGGTCAGTACTGAGGGAGAGCCGCACTGTCGGAGGGTCAGTACTGAGAGAGTGCCGCACTGTCGGAGGGTCAGTGCTGAGGGAGAGCCGCACTGTCGCAGGGTAAGTGCTGAGGGAGAGCCGCACTGTCGGAGGGTCAGTGCTGAATGAGAGCCGCACTGTCGGTGGGTTAGTGCTGAGGGAGAGCCGCTCTGTCGGAGGGTCAGTACTGAGGGAGAGCTACACTGTCGGAGGGTCAGTGTTGAGGGAGAGCCGCACTGTCGGAGGGTCAGTGCTGATGGGAGAGTCGCACTGTCGGAGGGACAGTGCTGAGGGAGAGCCGCACTGTCAGAGGGTCAGTGTTGAGGGAGAGCCGCACTGTCGGAGGGTCACTACTGAGGGAGAGCAGCACTGTCGGAGGGTCAGAACTGAGGGAGAGCCGCACTGTCGGAGGGTCAGTGCTGAGGGAGAGCCGTAATGTCGGAGGGTCATTGCTGAGGGAGAGCCGCACTGTTGGAGGCTCAGTGATGAGGGAGAGACGCACTGTCGGAGGGTCAGTGCTGAGGGAGAGCAGCACTGTCGGAGGGTCAGAACTGAGGGAGAGCCGCACTGTCGGAGGGTCAGTGCTGAGGGAGAGCCGTAATGTCGGAGGGTCATTGCTGAGGGAGAGCCGCACTGTTGGAGGCTCAGTGATGAGGGAGAGACGCACTGTCGGAGGGTCAGTGCTGAGGGAGAGCCGTAATGTCGGAGGGTCATTGCTGAGGGAGAGCCGCACTGTTGGAGGGTCAGTGATGAGGGAGAGACGCACTGTCGGAGGGTCAGTGCTGAGGGAGAGCCGCACTGTCGGAGGGTCAGTGCTGAGGGAGAGCCGCACTGTCGGAGGGTCAGTACTGAGTGAGGGACGCATTGTCGGAGGGTCAGTGCTGAGGGAGCGCCGCACTGTCGGAGTTTCAGTACTGAGGGAGCACCGCACTGTCGGAGGGTCAGTGCTGAGGGAGAGCCGCACTGTCGGAAGGTCAGTACTGAGGGAGAGCCGCACTGTCGGAAGGTCAGTACTGAGGGAGAGCCGCACTGTCGGGGGGTCAGTGCTGAGGGAGAGCCGCACTGTTGGAAGGTCAGTACTGAGGGAGAGCCGCACTGTCGGTGGGTCAGTGCTGAGGGAGGGCCGCACTGTCGGAGGGTCAGTGCTGATGGAGAGCCGCACTGTCGGAGGGTCAGTGCTGAGGGAGAGCCGCACTGTCGGAGGGTCAGTGCTGAGGGAGTGCCGCACTGTCGGAGGGTCAGTGCTGAGGGAGAGCCGCACTGTCGGAGGGTCAGTACTGAGGGAGAGCCGCACTGTCGGAGGCTCAGTACTGAGGGAGAGCCGCACTGTAGGAGGGTAAGTGCTGAGGGAGAGCCGCATTTTCGGAGGGTCAGTACTGAGGGAGAGGCGCACTGTCGGAGGGTCAGAACTGAGGGAGACCCGTACTGTCAGAGGGTCAGTGCTGAGGGAGAGTCGTAATGTCGGAGAGTCATTGCTGAGGGAGAGCCACAATGAGGGAGGGACAGTGCTGAGGGAGAGCCGCACTGTCGGCGGGTCAGTGCTGAGGGAGAGCCGCACTGTCGGAGGGTCAGTGCTGAGGGAGCGCCGCACTGTCGGAGGGTCAGTGCTGAGGGAGAGCCGCACTGTCGGAGGGTCAGTGCTGAGGGAGAGCCGCACTGTCGGAAGGTCAGTACTGAGGGAGAGCTGCACTGTCGGAGTTTCAGTACTGAGGGAGAGCCGCACTGTCGGAGGGTCAGTGCTGAGGGAGCGCCGCACTGTCAGAGGGTCATTAATGAGGGAGAGCCGCACTGTCGGAGGGTCAGTGCTGAGGGAGAGCCGCACTGTCGGATAGTCAGTGCTGAGGGAGAGCCGCACTGTTGAAAGGTCAGTGCTGAGGTAGAGCCGCACTGTCGGAGGGTCAGTGCTGAGGGAGCGCCGCACTGTCGGAGGGTCAGTACTGAGGGAGAGCCGCACTGTCGGAGGGTCAGTGCTGAGGGAGCGCCGCACTGTCGGAGGGTCAGTACTGAGGGAGAGCCGCACTGTCGGTGGGTCAGTGCTGAGGGAGAGCCGCACTGTCGGAGGGTCAGTGCTGAGGGAGAGCCGCACTGTCGGAGGGTCAGTGCTGATGGAGCGCCGCACTGTCGGTGGGTCAATGCTGAGGGAGAGCCGCACTGTCGGAGGGTCAGTGCTGAGGGAAAGCCGCACTGTCGGAGGGTCAGTGCTGAGAGAGAGCCGCTCTGTCGGTGGGTCAGTGCTGAGGGAGAGCTGCACTCTCGGAGGGTCAGTGCTGAGGGAGAGCCGCACTGTCGGAGGGTCAGTGCTGAGAGAGAGCCGCTCTGTCGGTGGGTCAGTGCTGAGGGAGAGCCGCACTGTCGGTGGGTCAGTGCTGAGGCAGAGCTGCACTGTCGGAGGGTCAGTACTGAGTGAGGGACGCATTGTCGGAGGGTCAGTGCTGAAGGAGAGCCGCACTGTCGGAGGGTCAGTGCTGAGGGAGAGCCGCACTGTCGGAGGGTCAGTGCTGATGGAGCGCCGCACTGTCGGAGGGTCAATGCTGAGGGAGAGCCGCACTGTCGGAGGGTCAGTGCTGAGGGAAAGCCGCACTGTCGGAGGGTCAGTGCTGAGGGAAAGCCGCACTGTCGGAGGGTCAGTGCTGAGGGAGAGCCGCACTGTCGGAGGGTCAGTGCTGAGGGAGAGGCGCACTCTCAGAGGGTCAGTGCTGAGGGAGAGCCGCACTGTCGGAGGGTCAGTGCTGAGAGAGAGCCGCTCTGTCGGTGGGTCAGTGCTGAGGGAGAGCCGCTCTGTCGGTGGGTCAGTGCTGAAGGAGAGCCGCACTGTCGGACGGTCAGTACTGATGGGAGAGCCGCACTGTCGGAGGGACAGTGCTGAGGGAGGGCCGCGCTGTCGGAGGGTCAGTGCTGATGGGAGAGCCGCACTGTCGGAGGGACAGTGCTGAGGGAGGGCCGCGCTGTCGGAGGGTCAGTGCTGAGGGAGCGCCGCACTGTCGGAGGGTCGGTGCTGAGGGAGAGCCGCACTGTCGGAGGGTCAGTACTGAGGGTGCACCACACTGTCGGACGGTCAGTACTGAGGGAGAGCTGCACTGTCGGAGGGTCAGTGCTGAGGTAGCATCGCACTGTCGGAGGGTCAGTACTGAGGGACAGCCACACTCTGGGAGTGACAGTGCTGAGGGAGAGTCGCACTGTCGGAGGGTCAGTACTGAGGGAGAGCCACAATCAGGGAGGGTCAGTACTGAGGGAGAGCCGCACTGTCGGTGGGTCAGTGCTGAGGGAGAGCCGTACTGTCGGGGGGTCAGTACTGAGGGAGAGCCGCACTGTCGGAGGGTTATTACTGAGTGAGGGACGCATTGCCGGAGAGTCAGTACTGAGGGAGAGCCGCACTGTCTGAGGGTCAGTACTGAGGGAGAGCCGCACTGTCGGAGGGTCAGTGCTGAGGGAGAGCCGCACTGTCGGAGGGTCAGTGCTGAGGGAGAGCCGCACTGTCGGAGGGTCAGTGCTGAGGGAGAGCCGCACTGTCGGAGGGTCAGTGCTGAGGGAGAGCCGCACTGTCGGAGGGTCAGTGCTGAGGGAGCGCCACACTGTCGGAGGGTCAGTCCTGAGGGAGCGCCGCACTGTCGGAGGGTCAGTGCTGAGGGAGAGCCGCACTGTCGGAGGGTCAGTGCTGAGGGAGAGCCGCACTGTCGGAGGGTCAGTACTGAGGGAGAGCCGCACTGTCGGAGGGTCAGTACTGAGGGAGAGCCGCACTGTCGGATGGTCAGTGCTGAGGGAGAGCCGCACTGTCGGAGGGTCAGTCCTGAGGGAGCGCCGCACTGTCGGAGGGTCAGTGCTGAGGGAGAGCCGCACTGTCGGAGGGTCAGTGCTGATGGAGCGCCGCACTGTCGGAGGGTCAATGCTGAGGGAGAGCCGCACTGTCGGAGGGTCAGTGCTGAGGGAAAGCCGCACTGTCGGAGGGTCAGTGCTGAGAGAGAGCCGCTCTGTCGGTGGGTCAGTGCTGAGGGAGAGGCGCACTCTCAGAGGGTCAGTGCTGAGGGAGAGCCGCACTGTCGGAGGGTCAGTGCTGAGAGAGAGCCGCTCTGTCGGTGGGTCAGTGCTGAGGGAGAGCCGCTCTGTCGGTGGGTCAGTGCTGAAGGAGAGCCGCACTGTCGGACGGTCAGTACTGATGGGAGAGCCGCACTGTCGGAGGGACAGTGCTGAGGGAGGGCCGCGCTGTCGGAGGGTCAGTGCTGATGGGAGAGCCGCACTGTCGGAGGGACAGTGCTGAGGGAGGGCCGCGCTGTCGGAGGGTCAGTGCTGAGGGAGCGCCGCACTGTCGGAGGGTCGGTGCTGAGGGAGAGCCGCACTGTCGGAGGGTCAGTACTGAGGGTGCACCACACTGTCGGAGGGTCAGTGCTGAGGGAGAGCCGAACTGTTGGAGGGTCAGCGCAGATGGAGAGTCGTACTGTCGGAGCGTCAGT
>NW_027600718.1:2500-10874 GCF_964194155.1 Cetorhinus maximus | reverse complement strand
GACCCAAACACACACACACCCACCCAGACCCAAAACACACACACACACACCCACCCAGACCCAAACACACACACACCCACCCAGACCCAAACACACACACCCACCCAGACCCAAACACACACACACCCACCCAGACCCAAACACACACACACCCACCCAGACCCAAACACACACACACCCACCCAGACCCCCAACACACACACCCACCCAGACCCCCAACACACACACCCACCCAGACCCCCAACACACACACCCACCCAGACCCCCAACACACACACCCACCCAGACCCCCAACACACACACCCACCCAGACCCCCAACACACACACCCACCCAGACCCAAAACACACACACCCACCCAGACCCAAATACACACACACCCACCCAGACCCATAACACACACACCCACCCAGACCCAAACACACACTCTCCACCTCCCACATTTCCCTCCATTCCCACACTCTCTCCCCCATTTCCCTCCATTCCCACACTCTCTCCCCCATTTCCCTCCATTCCCACACTCTCTCCCCCCATTTCCCTCCATTCCCACACTCTCTCCCCCCATTTCCCTCCATTCCCACACTCTCTCCCTCCCCATTTCCCTCTATTCCCACAGTCTCTCCATCTCCCTCCATTCCCACACTCTCTCCCCCCCCATTTCCCTCTATTCCCACACTCTCTCCCCCCTCCATTCCCACACTCTCTCCCCCCTCCAATTTCCCTCTATTCCCACACTCTGTCCCCCCCCATTCCCACACTCTCTCCCCCCCCATTCCCACACTCTCTCCATTTCCCTCCATTCCCACACTCTCTCCCCCCCCCCATTTCCCTCTATTCCCACACTCTCCCCACTCCATTCCCACACTCTCTCCCCCCCCATTTCCCTCTATTCCCACACTCTCTCCCCCATTTCCCTCTATTCCCACACTCTCTTCCCCCACATTTCCCTCTATTGCCACTCTCCCCCTCACATTCCCCTGTATTCATAGACTTTCTCCCCCACATTCCCCTCCATTCCCAGACTCCCCCCCACAACATTCCCCTCTTTTCCCACACTCTCTCCCCCCCCATTTCCCTCTATTCCCACACTCTCTCCCCCATTTCCCTCTATTCCCACACTCTCTCCCCCCAACATTTCACTCTATTCCCACACTCTCCCCCCACATTCCCCTCTATTCCCACACTCTCTCCCCCCCACATTCCCCTCTATTCCCACACTCTCCCCCCACATTCCCCTCTATTCCCTCACCCTCCCCTCCCCCACCTCCCCTCCCCACCTCCACCCCCCACTCACCCTCCCCTCCCCTCTCCCCCCCTCCCCCACTTCCCTCTCCCCCCTCCCCCACTTCCCTCTCCCCCACTTCCCTCTCCCCCACTTCCCCCCTCTCCCCCCCCTCCCCCACTCCCCCCTCCCCCACTTCCCTCTCCCCACTTCCCCCACTTCCCTCTCCCCACTTCCCCCTCCCCTCCCCCACTTCCCCCTCCCCCCCCACTTCCCCCTCCCCTCCCCCACTTCCCCCTCCCCCCCCACTTCCCCCTCCCCCACTTCCCCCTCCCCCACTTCCCCCTCCCACTCACCCCCTCCCCCCCCCCACTCACCCCCTCCCCTCCCCCACTCACCCCCTCCCCCACTCACCCCCTCCCCCACTCACCCCCTCCCCCACTCACCCCCTCCCCTCCCCCACTCACCCCCCTCCCCTCCCCCACTCACCCCCCTCCCCTCCCCCACTCACCCCCTCCCCTCCCCCACTCACCCCCTCCCCCACTCACCCCCTCCCCCACTCACCCCCTCCCCCACTCACCCCCTCCCCCACTCACCCCCTCCCCTCCCCCACTCACCCCCTCCCCTCCCCCACTCACCCCCTCCCCTCCCCCACTCACCCCCTCCCCTCCCCCACTCACCCCCTCCCCTCCCCCACTCACCCCCTCCCCTCCCCCACTCACCCCCTCCCCTCCCCCACTCACCCCCTCCCCTCCCCCACTCACCCTCCCCTCCTCCCCACCCCCCATTTCCCATCCCCTCTCCCACCCTCCGCCTCCATTCCCCCTCTCCCTCCCCCTCTCCCTCCGTCTCTCTCTCTCACCCTCAGACCCCGGGTCCACTCAAGCACCAGGAGGAAGCGAAAATGGCGCTCGGAAGTGACGTGCGGGACCCCGCGCCGGAAGAGACATCCGGCGGAAGTGGGGAAAGGGGGGGTTGGGGGCGGTGGGGTGGTTCGTCGGGACCGGAAGTGTGATCGAGAGGGGGGCGGAAGCAGGGGCTCTTCTGGGGCGGAAGTGGAGACTTGCAGCGGGGCGGAAGCCGGAAGTGACGATAGTTGTGGGGGCAGAGTGGGACCATTGAGCGGGGCGGATGTGGGTGAAAGAGCGGACCGGAAGTGGAGCCCTCGCTGCCTCTCGCTCAGGGGCTTTTGTTTGTGGCGAAGCGAAAGGGCGGCGGGGCCGGTGCCTCTCGGGGGGGGTGGGGGGGAGCCGAGCCTGGGTCCGCGGGCCCATTCGCTGAGGTAAAGTGGGCGGTGTTTGGCCGGTCCCGCCCATCAAAGGCCTCAAATCGTCGAGTGAAAGCAGCACTTCCGGTTGTGGGGGCGGTTCAACTGTCACCTTCGTTCAAAATTTCAAATTCAAATCAATCCTCCCGCCTTAAACCTTCTCCCTAAAGCTGGCATTGCAACCCCATATCATCCCCCCCCCCCATATCATCCCCCCCCATATCATCCCCCCCCCCATATCATCCCCCCCCATATCCCCCTCAAACTCATATCCCCCAATCCCATATCCCCCCCTATCCCCCAATCCCATATCCCCCCCATCCCCCAATCCCATATCCCCCCCATCCCCCAATCCCATATCCCCCCCTATCCCCCTTATCCCCCAATCCCATATCCCCCCCATCCCCCAATCCCATATCCCCCCCCTATCCCCCTTATCCCCCAATCCCATATCCCCCCCATCCCCCAATCCCATATCCCCCAATCTCATATCCCACTTATCCCACAACCCCATATCCCATCACCCTTAGCCCCATAACCCCCAATCCCATATCCCATCACCCCTATCACCATATCCCCAATCCCATCACCCCTATCCCCATACCCCCTATCCCCATCGCCCATATCCCTATCCCCAGTCCCCATATCCCTAATCCCCCAAACCCCATCACCAATACCATCCCCATTCCCATATCCCCCATCCCCATATCCCCCATAATCCCTATTCTCATCCCCCAATCACCATTCCCCCATCCCCATTCTCATCCCAATCCCCATTCCCATCCTCCAATCCCCAGTCCCCATATCCCCCGTCCACACATCCCATATCCCCAGTCCCCATATCGCCCATCATCATATCCCCCACACCCCATCACCCAGTCCCCATCCCCATATCACCATATCTCCCAATCCCCATATCCCCCAATCCCAGTCCCCCATCACCCAAACCCTAGCGCCTAATCCCCCATCCCCATTCCCAGTCCCTCATTCCCAGTCTCCCATCCCCATCCCCCAAACACCATCGCCTAATCCCCAGTCCCCCATCCCCAAACCCCATCCCCCAATCCCCCATCCCCAGTACGCCATCCCCATCCCCCTATGTCCCCCATATCCCCATCCCCATATCCCCCAGTCGCCCATCCCCATATTCCCCAGTCCCCCATTCCAATATCCCCCCATCCCATATCCCCCCATCCCCATATCCCCGTCCCCCATCCCCATCCTCATATTCCCCCATCCCCATATCCCCCATCCTCATGACGCCCATCCCCATATTCCCCAGTCCCCTATCCCCATATCCCCCATCCTCATATCCCCCAGTCCCACATCCCCCATCCTCATATCCCCCAGTCCCACATCCCCCATCCTCATATCCCCCAGTCCCCCATTCCCATATCCCCCAGTCCCCCATTACCCCATCCCAATATCCCCCATCCCCAGTACACACACCCCCATTCCCCATATCCCCATCCCACCTCCCCATTCCCCTTCCCCCCCCATTCCCCATCCCCCCCCATTCCCCATCCCCCCCCCATTCCCCATCCCCACCCCCCCATTCCCCATTCCCCTTTACCCCCCCATTCCCCTTTACCCCCCCCATTCCCCGTCCCCAATCTCTGCGAGGGGAGGGGGTGCGGAGTCAGAAATGGGCTTTTAGAAAATATATAAATCATTAACTTTCACCCAAATTATCTTTCCTCCCTGAATTTTCCGTTCCTTTGGTTATTTAACCTTCGTTTTTCATTCCCCCCCCACCCCTGCCAATTCAGAGGAAGATTCCCTCCCTCAGGAGCCGGGGGGAGGGAGAAGAATTTTAAAAAATATAATTATTAATATTCACCTAAATTATATTTTCCCCTCCAAGATTTTTATTTTGGGGATTATTTACCCTTCATTTTTTGTGGGGGGGGTGTTTCGATTGGGGGATAATGTTATTTGGGGCTAACCTTAGACTCTATATTTATAATTAATTTCCCTTTAATTTCACTTTCCTCTCGATTTTTTACATTTTGAGTGTCTTGGGCTACAGGAAGATATAGACGGGATTGTCAAATGGGCAGATAAGTGGCAGATGGAATTTAACCCTGAAAAGTGTGAGGTGATACAATTTGGAAGGAGTAATTTGACAAGGAAGTATTCAATGAACGGCATGGCACTAGGAAGTTCTGAGGAACAAAGGGACCTTGGCGTGTGTGTCCATAGATCTCTGAAGACGGAGGGGCATGTTAGTGCGGTGGTGAAAAAGGCAGATGGGACACTTGCCTTTATCAATCGAGGCATAGATTACAAAAGTAGGGAGGTGATGTTGGAGTTGTATAGACCCTTGGTGAGGCCACAGCTGGAGTACTGTGTGCAGTTCTGGTCGCCACATTATAGGAAGGATGTGATGGCACTGGAGGGGGTGCAGAGGAGATTCACCAGGATGTTGCCTGGGATGAAACGTTTAAGTTATGAAGAGAGGTTGGATAGACTTGGGTTGTTTTTGTTGGAGCAGAGAAGACTGAGGGGCGACCTGATCGAGGTGTACAAGATTATGAGGGGCATGGACAGGGTGGATAGGGAACAGCTGTTCCCCTTAATTGATGGGTCAGTCACGAGGGGGACACAAGTTCAAGGTGAGGGGCAGGAGGTTTAAGGGGGGATGTGAGGAAAAACTTTTTGACCCAGAGGGTGGTGAGGGTCTGGAATGCACTGCCTGGGAGGGTGGTGGAGGCGGGTTAGCCTCACATCCTTTAAAAAGTACCTGGATGAGCACTTGGCACCTCATCAACATTCAAGGCTATGGGCCAAGTGCTGGTCAATGGGGTTAGGGAGGTAGGTCAGGTGTTTCTCACAGTGTCGGCGCAGACTCGATGGGCCGAAGGGCCTCTTCTGCACTGTGTGATTCGTCTTTTTATATTCATTTTCACCTCAAATATTACTTCTCAACCTCCCTCCTTTTATGGGTTATTCATCCTTATATTTTTTGTGGAATTTTTATATCTTCTGTGTCGATTGGAGGGAAACTTTTCCTGTCTTCCATCGGTGGGGCTAACCTCGGCTTTAAATATTTATTCATTTTCATCCAGATTATTACTTCAAATTTCCCTCTTGCTGTGGAATTTTTTTGTATCCTTAAATTTTTCGTTGTAATATTTGTTTTCCTACTTATTGTGGGGGGCGTTGGGAAGCGATTTCCTCTCTCCCCCTGAGTGGTGCGCAGCCACAATCGGGCTGAAATTTGCAACGATCCATTTTCACCGGAGTTACAATATCCCAATTTTTCATTTTATCCATGACTTATCCTTCATTTTTACCCATCCGTGGACGAGATTGACCCCCCTCCCCGTCCCTAATTGCCGCTTGTTCTGGGTGGTGGGGGAGCATTTGAGAGCCAACCACATGGCTGTGGGTCTGGAGTCACGTGTAGGGCCAGAGCAGGTGAGGTTTCCCATCTCCGAAGGGGCTTCGGTCAACCAGATGGGTTTTTAACAACAGTCGACGATGATCCCAAGGTTGTCGCCAGACTTTCAATCCCAAGTTTCTATTGAATTCAGATTTCGTCGTCCACAGAGCTAAGATTTGAACCCGGGACCCCACCAGAGCGTGACCCTGGGTCTCTGGAGTCCACCGACAATACCACCACCTCCCCTCTTTCCTCGTTCCATCAATTCTATTCCGATCCGAGGGAAACGATTCCTTCCCTTTGGCAGTGGGGCTAACATTGGGGTTAAATACTCATCGCGATTATTATCTCTAATTCTCCCCATCTTATGGTCCTTAAATTTTTCAATTTAGTATCACTTGGGGAGGTGGGGGTTAAAAGATTTCCCCCTCTTCCTTGCGGGGTAGAGCGAGCAATGAGTGATTCTCTTTATCATTATTAATTCCGTCTCAATTAACATTTCTAATTTTAACAGAATCGTTTACTCGTCACTTCTCATTTTAATTTCCTTCTATCGCATGCCGAGAAGACTTCCGTCCCTTGGGGAGGGGCTAACGTTTTAAATTCGTTAATTTACGTCTCATTATTATTATTATTTGTTCCATTCTCTCATTGCGTGGGTTATTCTTAATTATTTTCCATCTCAACTGTCATTTTCCAACGACTAATTATTCCTTTCTGTTTCGAGAGGATTGAGGCTGGGATTATTTTCAACTTGTTTTCGCAAAACATAAAACAATTAGGGAGGGAGTTCCAGGATTTTGTCCGTGTGGTGTAGGTACACCCACGGCGCTGTTAGGGAGGGAGTTCCGGGATTTTGTCCGTGTGGTGTAGGTACACCCACGGTGCTGTTAGGGAGGGAGTTCCAGGATTTTGTCCGTGTGGTATAGGTACACCCACGGCGCTGTTAGGGAGGGAGTTCCAGGATTTTGTGTGTGTGGTGTAGGTACACCCACGGCGCTGTTAGGGAGGGAGTTCCGGGATTTTGTCCGTGTGGTGTAGGTACACCCACGGCGCTGTTAGGGAGGGAGTTCCGGGATTTTGTCCGTGTGGTGTAGGTACACCCACGGCGCTGTTAGGGAGGGAGTTCCGGGATTTTGTCCGTGTGGTGTAGGTACACCCACGGTGCTGTTAGGGAGTTCCAGGATTTTGTCCGTGTGGTGTAGGTACACCCACGGCGCTGTTAGGGAGGGAGTTCCGGGATTTTGTCCGTGTGGTGTAGGTACACCCACGGCGCTGTTAGGGAGGGAGTTCCGGGATTTTGTCCGTGTGGTGTAGGTACACCCACGGTGCTGTTAGGGAGGGAGTTCCAGGATTTTGTCCCGTGTGGTGTCAGTACACCCACGGCACTGTTAGGGAGGGATTTCCAGGGTTTTGACCCAGTGACAGTGAAGGAACGGCCAATATATTTCCAAGTCAGGATGGTGAGTGGCTTGGAGGGGAACTTCCAGGTGGCGGTGTTCCCATGTGTCTGCTGCCCTTGTCCTTCTAGATGGTAGAGGTCGTGTGTTTGGAAGGTGCTGTTGAAGGAGCCTTGGTGAATTCCTGCAGTGCATCTTGTAGATGGTACACACACTGTTGCTACTGTGCGTCGGTGTTGGAGGGAGTGAATGTTTGTGGATGGGGTGCCGATCAAGTTGGGCTGCTTTGTCCTGGACGGTGTCGAGCTTCTTGAGTGTTGTAGGAGCTGCATTCATCCAGGCAAGTGGGGAGTATTCCATCACACTCCTGACTTGTGCCTTGTAGATGGTGGACAGGCTTTGGGGAGTCAGGAGGTGAGTTACTCTCCGCAGGATTCCCAGCCTCTGATCTGCTTTTGGGGCCACAGTATTTATATGGCTGGTCCAGTTCAGTTTCTGGTCAATGGTAACCCCCAGGATGTTGATAGTGGGGGATTCAGTGATGGTAATGCCATTGAACATCAAGGGGGCGATGGTTAGATTCTCTCTTGTTGGAGATGGTCATTGCCTGACACTTGTGTGGCGCGAATGTTACTTGCCACTGGTCAGCCCCGAGTCTGGATATTGTCCAGGTCTTGCTGCATTTGGACACGGGGCTGCTTCAGTATCTGAGGAGCCGCGGATGGTGCTGAACATTGTGCGATCATCAGCGAACGTCCCCACTTCTGACCTTATGATAGAAGGAAGGCTTATTAATTCTTAATGCTTCATTTTTATATGGTTCTGCGATTTGAGATTGCTTCCTCTTCGGACATTCAGTAAACGTTGAATTTGTGTGTGAATATATTTTTAATGTAAGTGATCATCTCCGTCCCCCTTCACCCCGACCTCCAAACACACACACACACACACACACACACACACACAGCAGGCGTTTCCATCAGCATCTCCTGTGATTCAGCATTGGGACGATGGGTAACCCGAGGGAGTTTGGTCCGATGGGCTAAAGGGAGGGGATGGTGGGGTGGGTTAGATAGTGGGGGGAGAGATGGGTCAGAATTA
>NW_027600717.1:0-10875 GCF_964194155.1 Cetorhinus maximus | reverse complement strand
AGAATGGGGAGGGGGGTGTGGGGAGAATGGGGAGGGGGGTGTGAGGGAGAATGGGGAGGGGGTGTGAGAATGGGGAGGGGGGTGTGGGGAGAATGGGGAGGGGGGTGTGAGGGAGAATGGGGAGGGGGTGTGAGGGAGAATGGGGAGGGGGGTGTGAGAATGGGGAGGGGGTGTGAGAATGGGGAGGGGGGTGTGAGGGAGAATGGGGAGGGGGGTGTGGGGGAGAATGGGGAGGGGGGTGTGAGGGAGAATGGGGAGTGGGTGTGAGGGAGAATGGGGAGGGGGTGTGAGGGAGAATGGGGAGGGGGGTGTGAGGGAGAATGGGGAGGGGGGTGTGGGGAGAATGGGGAGGGGGTGTGAGGGAGAATGGGGAGGGGGTGTGAGGGAGAATGGGGAGGGGGTGTGAGGGAGAATGGGGAGGGGGGTGTGAGGGAGAATGGGGAGGGGGTGTGGGGAGAATGGCGAGGGGGTGTGGGGAGAATGGGGAGGGGGGTGTGAGGGAGAATGGGGAGGGGGTGTGGGGAGAATGGGGAGGGGGTGTGGGGAGAATGGGGAGGGGGTGTGTGGGGAGAATGGGGAGGGGGGTGTGAGAATGGGGAGGGGGTGTGGGGAGAATGGGGAGGGGGTGTGAGGGTGAATGGGGAGGGGGTGTGAGAATGGGGAGGGGGTGTGGGGAGAATGGGGAGGGGGTGTGAGGGTGAAAGGGGAGGGGGTGTGAGAATGGGGAGGGGGTGTGAGGGAGAATGGGGAGGGGGTGTGGGGAGAATGGGGAGGGGGTGTGAGGGAGAATGGGGAGGGGGTGTGGGAGAATGGGGAGGGGGTGTGAGGGAGAATGGGGAGGGGGTGTGGGGAGAATGGGGAGGGGGTGTGGGGAGAATGGGGAGGGGGGTGTGAGGGAGAATGGGGAGGGGGTGTGAGAATGGGGAGGGGGTGTGAGGGAGAATGGGGAGGGGGGTGTGAGGGAGAATGGGGAGGGGGTGTGGGGAGAATGGGGAGGGGGTGTGAGAATGGGGAGGGGGTGTGAGGGAGAATGGGGAGGGGGGTGTGAGGGAGAATGGGGAGGGGGTGTGGAGAATGGGGAGGGGGTGTGGGGAGAATGGGGAGGGGGTGTGAGGGAGAATGGGGAGGGGGTGTGGGTGTGAGGGAGAATGGGGAGGGGGTGTGGGGAGAATGGGGAGGGGGTGTGGGGAGAATGGGGAGGGGGGTGTGGGAGAATGGGGAGGGGGTGTGAGAATGGGGAGGGGGTGTGAGGGAGAATGGGGAGGGGGTGTGAGGGAGAATGGGGAGGGGGTGTGGGGAGAATGGGGAGGGGGGTGTGAGGGAGAATGGGGAGGGGGTGTGGGGAGAATGGGGAGGGGGTGTGGGGAGAATGGGGAGGGTGTGTGAGAATGGGGAGGGGGTGTGGGGAGAATGGGGAGGGGGGTGTGAGGGAGAATGGGGAGGGGGTGTGAGGGAGAATGGGGAGGGGGTGTGAGGGAGAATGGGGAGGGGGTGTGAGGGTGAATGGGGAGGGGGTGTGAGAATGGGGAGGGGGGTGTGAGGGAGAATGGGGAGGGGGTGTGAGGGAGAATGGGGAGGGGGTGTGAGGGAGAATGGGGAGGGGGTGTGAGAATGGGGAGGGGGGTGTGAGGGAGAATGGGGAGGGGGTGTGAGAATGGGGAGGGGGTGTGAGAATGGGGAGGGGGTGTGGGAGAATGGGGAGGGGGGTGTGGGGAGAATGGGGAGGGGGGTGTGGGGAGAATGGGGAGGGGGTGTGGGGAGAATGGGGGAGGGGGTGTGAGGGTGAATGGGGAGGGGGTGTGGGGAGAATGGGGAGGGGGTGTGAGAATGGGGAGGGGGGTGTGAGGGAGAATGGGGAGGGGGGTGTGGGGAGAATGGGGAGGGGGTGTGAGAATGGGGAGGGGGTGTGAGGGAGAATGGGGAGGGGGGTGTGGGGAGAATGGGGAGGGGGTGTGAGGGAGAATGGGGAGGGGGTGTGTGGGGAGAATGGGGAGGGGGTGTGAGAATGGGGAGGGGGGTGTGGGGAGAATGGGGAGGGGGTGTGAGGGAGAATGGGGAGGGGGTGTGTGGGGAGAATGGGGAGGGGGTGTGAGAATGGGGAGGGGGGTGTGGGGAGAATGGGGAGGGGGTGTGAGGGAGAATGGGGAGGGGGTGTGGGGAGAATGGGGAGGGGGTGTGAGGGAGAATGGGGAGGGGGTGTGAGGGAGAATGGGGAGGGGGTGTGGAATGGGGAGGGGGGTGTGGGGAGAATGGGGAGGGGGTGTGAGGGAGAATGGGGAGGGGGTGTGAGGGAGAATGGGGAGGGGGGTGTGGGGAGAATGGGGAGGGGGTGTGAGGGAGAATGGGGAGGGGGTGTGGGGAGAATGGGGAGGGGGTGTGAGGGAGAATGGGGAGGGGGTTGTGGGGAGAATGGGGAGGGGGTGTGAGGGAGAATGGGGAGGGGGGTGTGGGGAGAATGGGGAGGGGGTGTGAGGGAGAATGGGGAGGGGGTGTGGGGAGAATGGGGAGGGGGTGTGAGGGAGAATGGGGAGGGGGTGTGAGGGAGAATGGGGAGGGGGTGTGAGGGAGAATGGGGAGGGGGTGTGAGGGAGAATGGGGAGGGGGTGTGTGGGGAGGGGGTGTGGGGAGAATGGGGAGGGGGGTGTGAGAATGGGGAGGGGGTGTGTGGGGAGGGGGTGTGGGGAGAATGGGGAGGGAGAGAGCGTTGGCGTGGATGGGGGAGGCTGGCGATGCAGCGGGTCACCGAGAGGGAGAGAGAGAGAGGGCGTGGGCAGGATGCTGAGTGTCCGCGGTTGCCCGCTCAGCCCAGGGTGCAGCACAGTCACGTGCCCGAGTTTGCTGGGCATTCCATGGTGGGACAGCTCCCGTCGGGAGCGCGGTCGGAAGCCTGAAACCTTTCTCAGCCGCTCTCAGGGTGTGTCCAGAGCCCCTGCTCGAAAGGGGGATTCTGGGCAAGCCATTGAATAGCCCAGCAGGGCGGGAAAGGGGCAGTGCCTACCCCTGGTCTCCACGCACCCCACACCCACCCCCCACCCCCCTCTCCTTTCCCCAGGCACGATCCAGCGCCTCCGGGAGAGGCTGTGCCTTGCAGCTCAGAGGGTTTATCTGGATTTGCAGCCAAGCCCCAGCCTAATCCAGGCTTAGCTCCCCGAGCACTGTGACGTGTCAACGGAGGGGTCACCCGAGGAGAGGCCGGGGACGTGGGAAGGGCGAGAGCGAGAGGGGGAGGACGTCAGGGTGGGAGAGAGAGCTAAAGGGGGGAGACGGGCACAGGGACCCGGGGAGAAGGTCCAGACTCTCCAGGCAGCTCCTGCCAGGCAGGAGGCTGCCCAGCTCCGTCAGCCCCTGTGCCAGGGAGAGGGAGACACCGGTCTTATCGCTCAGTCCGGGTGAGGGGCCAATGCAGCTTCTGTTCCAGTCTCGCAGCCTGTGACCAGACACCAGCTGGACTGCAGGATGGGTTTATCCCCCTCCGTCATCATCTGCCCTCCCCCAGTGATCCTCCTCACTCCAGATTCACTCACACTCCCCGTACACCCTCCCCCAGAGATCCTCCTCACTCCAGATTCACTCACACTCCCCGTACAGCCTCCCCCAGAGATCCACCTCACTCCCGATTCACTCACACTCCCCGTACACCCTCCCCCAGAGATCCTCCTCACTCCAGATTCACTCACACTCCCCGTACACCCTCCCCCAGAGATCCACCTCACTCCCGATTCACTCACACTCCCCGTACACCCTCCCCCAGAGATCCACCTCACTCCCGAATTACTCACACATCCCATACACTCTCCCCCAGAGATCCACCTCACTCCCGATTCACTCACACTCCCCGTACACCCTCCCCCAGAGATCCACCTCACTCCAGATTCACTCACACTCCCCGTACACCCTCCCCCAGAGATCCACCTCACTCCCGATTCACTCACACATCCCGTACACTCTCCCGCAGAGATCCACCTCACTCCCGATTCACTCACACTCCCCGTACACCCTCCCCCAGAGATCCACCTCACTCACACTCCCCATACACCCTCCCCCAGAGATCCACCTCACTCCAGATTCACTCACACTCCCCGTACACCCTCCCCCAGAGATCCTCCTCACTCCAGATTCACTCACACTCCCCGTACACCCTCCCCCAGAGATCCACCTCACTCCCGATTCACTCACACATCCCGTACACTCTCCCCCAGAGATCCACCTCACTCCCGATTCACTCACACTCCCCGTACACCCTCCCCCAGAGATCCACCTCACACCAGATTCACTCACACACCCCGCGGTGTTAGTGAGAGTCTGTGTGTGTGTGAGACACTGTCCGCGGTGTTAGTGAGAGTCTGTGTGTGTGAGACACTGTCCGCGGTGTTAGTGAGAGTCTGTCTGTGTATGAGACACTGTCCGCGGTGTTAGAGTCTGTGTGTGTGTGAGACACTGTCCGCGGTGTTAGTGAGAGTCTGTGTGTGTGTGAGACACTGTCCGCGGTGTTAGTGAGAGTCTGTGTGTGTGTGTGACACTGTCCGCGGTGTGAGTGAGAGTCTGTGTGTGTGAGACACTGTCCGCGGTGTTAGTGAGAGTCTGTGTGTGTGTGAGACACTGTCCGCGGTGTGAGTGAGAGTCTGTGTGTGTGAGAGACACTGTCCGCGGTGTGAGTGAGAGTCTGTGTGTGTGAGACACTGTCCACGGTGTGAGTGAGAGTCTGTGTGTGTGAGAGACACTGTCCGCGGTGTGAGTGAGAGTCTGTGTGTGTGAGACACTGTCCGCGGTGTGAGTGAGAGTCTGTGTGTGTGAGAGACACTGTCCGCGGTGTGAGTGAGAGTCTGTGTGTGTGTGAGACACTGTCCGCGGTGTGAGTGAGAGCCTGTGTGTGTGTGAGACACTGTCCGCGGTATGAGTGAGAGTCTGTGTGTGAGACACTGTCCGCGGTGTGAGTGAGAGTCTGTGTGTGTGTGAGACACTGTCCGCGGTGTGAGTGAGAGTGTGTGTGTGAGAGAGACACTGTCCGCGGTGTTAGTGAGAGACTGTGTGTGTGTGAGACACTGTCCGCGGTGTTAGTGAGAGTCTGTGTGTGTGTGAGACACTGTCCGCGGTGTGAGTGAGAGTCTGTGTGTGTGTGAGACACTGTCCGCGGTGTGAGTGAGAGTCTGTGTGTGTGAGAGACACTGTCCGCGGTGTGAGTGAGAGTCTGTGTGTGTGAGAGACACTGTCCGCGGTGTTAGTGAGAGTCTGTGTGTGTGTGAGACACTGTCCGCGGTGTGAGTGTGAGTCTGTGTGTGTGAGACACTGTCCGTGGTGTGAGTGAGAGTCTGTGTGTGTGTGAGACACTGTCCGCGGTGTGAGTGTGAGTCTGTGTGTGTGAGACACTGTCCGCGGTGTGAGTGAGAGTCTGTGTGTGTGTGTGAGACACTGTCCGCGGTGTGAGTGAGAGTCTGTGTGTGTGAGAGACACTGTCCGCGGTGTGAGTGAGAGTCTGTGTGTGTGAGAGACACTGTCCGCGGTGTTAGTGAGAGTCTGTGTGTGTGTGAGACACTGTCCGCGGTGTTAGTGAGAGTCTGTGTGTGTGTGAGACACTGTCCGCGGTGTTAGTGAGAGTCTGTGTGTGTGAGAGACACTGTCCGCGGTGTGAGTGAGAGTCTGTGTGTGTGTGAGACACTGTCTGCGGTGTGAGTGTGAGTCTGTGTGTGAGAGACACTGTCCGCGGTGTGAGTGAGAGTCTGTGTGTGTGTGTGAGACACTGTCCGCGGTGTGAGTGAGAGTCTGTGTGTGTGAGAGACACTGTCCGCGGTGTTAGTGAGAGTCTGTGTGTGTGTGAGACACTGTCCGCGGTGTGAGTGAGAGTCTGTGTGAGCTGTGTGTGTATTTTCTCTGTGCAGTACAGTATTAATCCCTGGTGTTTCTCTCTCTGCAGGCACTGGCTGACTAATGCCTACGTCCTGTTTGCTGTCCCGTACTTTGCCTACGATATTTATGCCATGTACCTGTGTCACTGCTACAAGTACAAGGTGAAGGGTCACGAGGTGGACTCAGCCTCTCAGCGCAGCCCGCTGGGCACCTACCTGAGGAAGGAGCTACTCATGATTATTCATCACACCGTCATGTTCACTGTCTGTTTCCCGGTCTCCGTGGTGAGTGTGGCCCCTTCCCTTCCCGGGAATCCCACCCCACACACCCTCGCTCGCTAATCTCCCGCACCTCCTTTCATTTGCAGACTCGGTCAGAGATAGAGAGGGGTGTAGGGACTGGAGGTGGTTACAGAGATAGGGAGGGTTGTAGGGGCTGCAGGAGGTTACAGAGATTGGGAGGGGTGTCGGGGCTGGAGGAGGTTACAGAGATAGGGAGAGGTGTAGGGGCTGGAGGAGGTTACAGAGATAGGAAGGGGTGTAGGGGGCTGGAGGAGGTTACAGAGATAGCGAGGGTTGTAGGGGCTGGAGGCGGCTACAGAGATAGGGAGGGGTGTAGGGGCTGGAGGAGGTTACAGAGATAGGGAGGGTTGTAGGGGGCTTGAGGAGGTTACAGAGATAGGGAGGGTTGTCAGGGCTGGAGGAGGTTACAGAGATAGGGAGGGTTGTAGGGGCTGGAGGAGGTTACAGAGATAGGGAGAGGTGTAGGGGCTGGAGGAGGTTACAGAGATAGGAAGGGGTGTAGGGGGCTGGAGGAGGTTACAGAGATAGGGAAGGGTGTAGGGGCTGGAGGAGGTTACAGAGATTGGGAGGGGTGTCGGGGCTGGAGGAGGTTACAGAGATAGGGAGGGTTGTAGGGGGCTTGAGGAGGTTACAGAGATAGGGAGGGTTGTCAGGGCTGGAGGAGATTACAGAGATAGGGAGGGTTGTAGGGGCTGGAGGAGGTTACAGAGATAGGGAGAGGTGTAGGGGCTGGAGGAGGTTACAGAGATAGGGAGGGCTGTAGGGGGCTGGAGGAGTTTACAGAGATAGGGAAGGGTGTAGGGGCTGGAGGAGGTTACAGAGATTGGGAGGGGTGTCGGGGCTGGAGGAGGTTACAGAGATAGGGAGGGTTGTAGGGGGCTTGAGGAGGTTACAGAGATAGGGAGGGTTGTCAGGGCTGGAGGAGATTACAGAGATAGGGAGGGTTGTAGGGGCTGGAGGAGGTTACAGAGATAGGGAGAGGTGTAGGGGCTGGAGGAGGTTACAGAGATAGGGAGGGTTGTAGGGGGCTGGAGGAGGTTACAGAGATAGGGAGGGTTGTAGGGGCTGGAGGAGGTTACAGAGATAGGGAGGGTTGTAGGGGCTGGAGGAAGTTACAGAGATAGGGAGGGGTGTAGGGGTTGGAGGAGGTTACAGAGATAGGGAGGGGTGTAGGGGCTGGAGGAGGTTACAGAGATAGGGAGGGGTGTAGGGGTTGGAGGAGGTTACAGAGATAGGGAGGGGTGTAGGGGTTGGAGGAGGTTACAGAGATAGGGAGGGTTGTAGGGGCTGGAGGAGGTTACAGAGATAGGGAGGGGTGTAGGGGCTGGAGGAGGTTACAGAGATAGGGAGAGGTGTAGAGTCTGGAGGAGGTTACAGAGATAGGGAGGGGTGTAGGTGCTGGAAGAGGTTACAGAGATAGGGAGGGTTGTAGGGGTGGAGGAGGTTACAGAGATAGGGAGAGTTGTAGGGGCTGGAGGAGGTTACAGAGATAGGAAGGGGTGTAGGGGGTGGAGGAGGTTACAGAGATAGGGAGGGGTGTAGGGGCTGGAGGAGGTTACAGAGATAGGGAGGGGTGGAGGAGGTTACAAAGATAGGGAGGTGTGTAGGAGCTGGAGGAGGTTACAGAGATAGGGAGGGGTGTAGGGGCTGGAGGAGGTTACAGGGATAGGGAGGGTTGTAGGGGCTGGAGGAGGTTACAGAGATAGGGAGGGGTGTAGGGGCTGGAGGAGGTTACAGGGATAGGGAGGGTTGTAGGGGCTGGAGGAGGTTACAGAGATAGGGAGGGTCGTAGGGGCTGGAGGAGGTTACAGAGATAGGGAGGGGTGTAGGGGCTGGAGGAGGTTACAGGGATAGGGACGGTTGTAGGGGCTGGAGGAGGTTACAGAGATAGGGAGGGGTGTAGGGGCTGGAGGAGGTTACAGAGATAGGGAGGGTTGTAGGGGCTGGAGGAGGTTACAGAGATAGGGAGGGGTGTAGGGGCTGGAGGAGGTTACAGAGATAGGGAGGGTTGTAGGTGCTGGAAGAGGTTACAGAGATAGGGAGGGTTGCAGGGGCTGGAGGAGGTTACAGAGATAGGGAGAGTTGTAGGGGCTGGAGGAGGTTACAGAGATAGGGAGGGGTGTAGGGGGTGGAGGAGGTTACAGAGATAGGGAGTGTTGTAGGGGCTGGAGGAGGTTACAGAGATAGGGAGGGGTGGAGGAGGTTACAGAGATAGGGAGGGGTGTAGGAGCTGGAGGAGGTTACAGAGATAGGGAGGGGTTTTGGGGCTGGAGGAGGTTACAGACATAGGGAGGGTTGTAGGGACTGGAGGAGGTTACAGAGATAGGGAGGGGTTTAGGGGCTGGAGGAAGTTACAGAGTGAGGGAGGCGTGTAGGGGTTGGAGGAGGTTACAGAGATAGGGAGGGTTGTTGGGGCTGGAGGAGGTTACAGAGATAGGGAGAGTTGTAAGGGCTGGAGGAGGTTACAGAGATAGGGAGGGGTGTAGGGGCTGGAGGAAGTTACAGACATAGGGAGGGTTGTAGGGGCTGGAGGAAGTTACAGAGATAGGGAGGGGTGTAGGGGTTGGAGGAGGTTACAGAGATGGGGAGGGTTCTAGGGGTTGGAGGAGGTTACAGAGATAGGGAGGGGTGTAGGGGCTGGAGGAGGTCACAGAGATAGGGAGAGTTGTAGGGGCTGGAGGAGGTTACAGAGATAGGGAGGTTTGTAGGGGCTGGAGGAAGTTAAAGAGATAGGGAGGGGTGTAGGGGCTGGAGGAGGTTACAGAGATAGGGAGGGTTGTAGGGGCTGGAGGAAGTTACAGAGATAGGGAGGGGTGTAGGGGCTGGAGGAGGTTACAGAGATAGGGAGGGTTGTGGGGCTGGAGGAAGTTACAGAGATAGGGAGGGGTGTAGGGGTTGGAGGAGGTTACAGAGATAGGGAGGGTTGTTGGGGCTGGAGGAGGTTACAGAGATAGGGAGAGTTGTAAGGGCTGGAGGAGGTTACAGAAATAGGGAGGGTTGTAGGGTCTGGAGGAGGTTACAGAGATAGGGAGGGTTGTAGGGTCTGGAGGAGGTTACAGAGATAGGGAGGGGTGTAGGGGCTAGAGGAGGTTACAGAGATAGGGAGGAGTGTAGGGGCTGGAGGAGGTTACAGAGATAGGGAGGGGTGTAGGGGCTGGAGGAGGTTACAGAGATAGGGAGGGGCGTAGGGGCTGGAGGAGGTTACAGAGATAGGGAGGGGTGTAGGGGCTGGAGGAGGTTACAGAGATAGGGAGGGGTGTAGGGGCTGGAGGAGGTTACAGAGATAGGGAGGGTTGTAGGGGCTGGAGGTGGTTACAGAGATAGGGAGGGGTGTAGGTGCTGGAGGAGGTTACAGAGATAGGGAGGGGTGTAGGGGCTGGAGGAGGTTACAGAGATAGGGAGGGTTGTAGGGGCTGGAGGAGCTTACAGAGATAGGGAGGGGTGTAGGGGCTGGAGGAGGTTACAGAGATAGGGAGGGGTGTAGGGGCTGGAGGAGGTTACAGAGATAGGGAGGGGTGTAGGGGCTGGAGGAGGTTACAGAGATAGGGAGGGGTGTAGGGGCTGGAGGGGGTTACAGAGATAGGGAGGGTTGTAGGGGGCTGGAGGAGGTTACAGAGATAGGGAGGGTTGTAGGGGCTGGAGGAGGTTACAGAGATAGGGAGGGGTGTAGGGGCTGGAGGAGGTTACAGAGATAGGGAGGGGTGTAGGGGCTGGTGGCGGTTACAGAGATAGTGAGGGGTGTAGGGGTGGAGGAGGTTACAGAGATAGGGAGGGGTGTAGGGGCTGGAGGAGGTTACAGAGATAGGGAGGGGGGGGAGTGAGGGCCATGGAGGGGATTTGAAAACGAGGGTGAGGATTTGAAAATGGAGGGGTTGCCGGGTCCGGGAGCCAGTGTGGGGTCAGTGAGCGCCGGGGGGGTGTGACTGGTGAAGGGGACTCGGTGCGAGTTCGGACACGGTTGGGGGGGTGGGGGGGGTTGGGGAGCAGCGGAGTTTGGGACGAGTTGGAGTTTACGGAGGGTGGAGTGTGGGAGAGCAGCCGGGAGAGCGCTGGGATAGTCGAGTGTGGAGGGAGCGAGGGCGCGGGCGAGGGTTTCAGTAGTCGATGAGCAGAGAGGTGGGCCCGAGCCTGGCGATATTATGGCGGTGGGAATGTGGGAGAGCGTTATTAACCTCAGCCCTGCCCAGGTTTAAACCCCCTCCCTGGACAAGCTTCACTAACACTCTCCCCCTCTCCCCCCTGCTCTCTCTCCCCTTCCCTCCCTCTCCCCTCCCCCTCACTCCCTCCTCCCTCTCCCCTCTGCTCTCTCTCCCCTTCCCTCCCTCTCCCCTCCCCCTCACTCCCTCCTCCCTCTCCCCCCTGCTCTCTCTCCCCTTCCCTCCCTCTCCCCTCCCCCTCACTCCCTCCTCCCTCTCCCCCCTGCTCTCTCTCCCCTTCCCTCTCTCTCCCCCTCCCCCTATCCCTCCCTCCCCCCTCCCCCTCACTCCCTCTCCCCTCTGCTCTCTCTCCCCCTCCCCCTATCCCTCCCCCTCACTCCCTCCTCCCTCTCCCTCCTGCTCTCTCTCCCCTTCCCTCTCTCTCCCCCTCCCCCTATCCCTCCCTCCCCCCTCCCCCTCACTCCCTCTCCCCTCTGCTCTCTCTCCCCCTCCCCTATCCCTCCCCCTCACTCCCTCCTCCCTCTCCCCCCTGCTCTCTCTCCCCTTCCCTCCCTCTCCCCTCCCCCTCACTC
>NW_027600716.1:2500-10894 GCF_964194155.1 Cetorhinus maximus | reverse complement strand
TACAGGTGCAAGGCAGGCTGGGTAGGTAACCAGGGAGCCATGTTCTCACCACACTTTTCATCTCCAGTGTTTCCTCGGCCTCCTTTCCTTTGCCTCTGGGACTGTTGACATTTCTAAAGAATTCAAGGCGTTCTCTCGCTCTGTCAGCTCTCAGCCTCCACCCCTCGGAGTGCTTGTTAACTGTACTCCCAATGCCCACCCTCCCTCCCTCCCTCCCTCCTCTCACCCAGGGCCAGCAGCTTCTATTTTTACAAAGGCAGTAAATATTGCACTCGCCAGCTGTAAATTGTAAAAGGGGAGTTGTTTTTTGCGAAGGAATAAACGACCTCAGTTGCACACGAGTGGCTCCCAGGCACTGACACCAAATCCTCGGTGGCCAATCTAACCCTCAGCTCAGGGCACCAGAACTCCAACCAGAAAGCTGAAAAGTTTATCACGGAGGGTGGAAATGCAGCAGATTTATCACTTTTTAGACTGTTTGGATTGCAGTTTAACTGCTGAGATCCAAACTCAATATTAAAACTGGCAATTGCAGTTTGTACAGCACAGTCCAGGCACCGTGCAGAGGGAGCTTTACTCTGTATCTAACCCCGTGCTGTACCTGTCCTGGGAGTGTTTGATGGGGACGGTGTAGAGGGAGCTTTACTCTGTATCTAACACCGTGCTGTACCTGTCCTGGGAGTGTTTGATGGGGACAGTGTAGAGGAGCTTTACTCTGTATCTAACCCCGTGCTGTACCTGTCCTGGGAGTGTTTGATGGGGACGGTGTAGAGGGAGCTTTACTCTGTATCTAACCCCGTGCTGTAACTGCCCTGGGAGTGTTTGATGGGGACGGTGTAGAGGGAGCTTTACTCTGTATCTAACCCCGTGCTGTACCTGTCCTGGGAGTGTTTGATGGGGACAGTGCCATGGGAGCTTTACTCTGTATCTAACCCCGTGCTGTACCTGTCCTGTGAGTGTTTGATGGGGACAGTGTAGAGGGAGCTTTACTCTGTATCTAACCCCGTGCTGTACCTGTCCTGGGAGTGTTTGATGGGGACGGTGTAGAGGGAGCTTTACTCTGTATCTAACCCCGTGCTGTACCTGTCCTGGGAGTGTTTGATGGGGACGGTGTAGAGGGAGCTTTACTCTGTATCTAACCCCGTGCTGTAACTGCCCTGGGAGTGTTGATGGGGACGGTGTAGAGGGAGCTTTACTCTGTATCTAACCCCGTGCTGTACCTGTCCTGGGAGTGTTTGATGGGGACAGTGCAGAGGGAGCTTTACTCTGTATCTAACCCCGTGCTGTACCTGTCCTGGGAGTGTTTGATGGGGACAGTGTAGAGGGAGCATTACTCTGTATCTAACACCGTGCTGTACCTGTCCTGGGAGTGTTTGATGGGGACAGTGTAGAGGGAGCTTTACTCTGTATCTAACCCCGTGCTGTACCTGTCCTGGGAGTGTTTGATGGGGACGGTGTAGAGGGAGCTTTACTCTGTATCTAACCCCGTGCTGTACCTGTCCTGGGAGTGTTTGATGGGGACGGTGTAGAGGAGCTTTACTCTGTATCTAACCCCGTGCTGTAACTGCCCTGGGAGTGTTTGATGGGGACGGTGTAGAGGGAGCTTTACTCTGTATCTAACCCCGTGCTGTACCTGTCCTGGGAGTGTTTGATGGGGACAGTGCAGAGGGAGCTTTACTCTGTATCTAACCCCGTGCTGTACCTGTCCTGGGAGTGTTTGATGGGGACAGTGTAGAGGGAGCATTACTCTGTATCTAACACCGTGCTGTACCTGTCCTGGGAGTGTTTGATGGGGACAGTGTAGAGGGAGCTTTACTCTGTATCTAACCCCGTGCTGTACCTGTCCTGGGAGTGTTTGATGGGGACGGTGTAGAGGGAGCTTTACTCTGTATCTAACCCCGTGCTGTACCTGTCCTGGGAGTGTTTGATGGGGACGGTGTAGAGGGAGCTTTACCCTGTATCTAACCCCGTGCTGTACCTGTCCTGGGAGTGTTTGATGGGGACAGTGTAGAGGGAGCTTTACTCTGTATCTAACCCCATGCTGTACCTGGCCTGGGACAGTGTAAAGTGAGAGATTCACTCAATACTAACCTTCGACAGTGCGGCGCTCCCTCAGTACTGACCCTCCGACAGTGCGGCTCTCCCTCAGTACTGACCCTCCGACAGTGCGGCGCTCCCTCAGTACTGACCCTCCGACAGTGCGGCGCTCCCTCAGTACTGACCCTCCGACAGTGCGGCTCTCCCTCAGTACTGACCCTCCGACAGTGCGGCGCTCCCTCAGTACTGACCCTCCGACAGTGCGGCACTCCCTCAGTACTGACCCTCCAACAGTGCGGCGCTCCCTCAGTACTGACCCTCCGACAGTGCGGCTCTCCCTCAGTACTGACCCTCCGACAGTGCGGCACTCCCTCAGTACTGACCCTCCGACAGTGCGACATTCTTGGGCCCTCACTCAGTTCGCCTTCTCCATTGGTCCGTTCTGTCTCTGTGGCAACCCCACCAGGGTAGTAGGTGTCTTACAATTGGAAATACTGGTCACCCTGACCTCCTAACCTGCAGCAGCTGAAGCTCGAACCTCGAACCTCCCTCAGGTTTAACAGCATTCCACGATTTTGGCCAGATCACACTCGGAGTTAATGTGCACAGCTCTTGTCTCCATATTATAAAGACTGATATTTGACTCTGGAGAAGGTGTAAATAAGATTGACAGGGGCAATGCCAGACAAGAGAGGTCCTACCTCTCAGGGAATATTGGACAGGCCAGTACTCTTTACAAAGGAGAAGACTGAGGGGGTGACCTGATCGAGGTCTTGAACATTCTGAAAGGGGTTCGATAGGCTGGACAACAGAAAAATGCCTTTGTATAGTCACTTTAACACTGGGAAATATACCCAAGGTGCTCTACAGCAGCCTCGGCAAACAAATGTTGGCTCTGATTCCCAAATGGATTTGTTATGGACAAGCGGCCAACGTTTCTTTCAAAGGTGTTGGTTTTTAGGAGAGTCTTAAAAGAGGAGAGAGAGAGAGAGAGGGGGGGGAGAGAGAGAGGGAGAGAAAGAGAGGGGTAGAGAGGTTTAGGGAGGGAATTCCAGAGCTCAGGGCCCCCCAGGCAGCTGAAGGCACGGCCGCCAATGGTGGAGCGATGGGAATCGGGGGATGCTCGAGAGGCCGGAATTGGAGGAGCGCAGAGATCTCGGAGGGTTGTAGGCGCTGGAGGAGGTTACAGAGATAGGGAGGGGTGTAGGGGCTGGAGGAGGTTACAGAGATAGGGAGGGGTGTAGGGGCTGGAGGAGGTTACAGAGATAGGGAGGGGTGTAGGGGCTGGAGGAGGTTACAGAGATAGTGAGGGGGTGTAGGGGCTGGAGGAGGTTACAGAGATAGGGAGGGTTGTAGGGGCTGGAGGAGGTTACAGAGATAGGGAGGTTGTAGGGGCTGGAGGAGGTTACAGAGATAGGGAGGGTTGTAGGGGCTGGAGGAGGTTACAGAGATAGGGAGGGTTGTAGGGGCTGGAGGAGGTTACAGAGATAGGGAGGGTTGTAGGGGCTAGAGGAGGTTACAGAGATAGGGAGGGTTGTAGGAGCTGGAGGAGGTTACAGAGATAGGGAGGGTTGTAGGGGCTGGAGGAGGTTACAGAGATAGGGAGGGTTGTAGGGGCTGGAGGAGGTTACAGAGATAGGGAGGGTTGTAGGGGCTGGAGGAGGTTACAGAGATAGGGAGGGTTGTAGGGGCTGGAGGAGGTTACAGAGATAGGGAGGGTTGTAGGGGCTGGAGGAGGTTACAGAGATAGGGAGGGTTGTAGGGGCTGGAGGAGGTTACAGAGATAGGGAGGGTTGTAGGGGCTGGAGGAGGTTACAGAGATAGGGAGGGTTGTAGGGGCTGGAGGAGGTTACAGAGATAGGGAGGGTTGTAGGGGCTGGAGGAGGTTACAGAGATAGGGAGGGTTGTAGGGGCTGGAGGGGGTTACAGAGATAGGGAGGGGTGTAGGGGCTGGAGGAGGTTACAGAGATAGGGAGGGTTGTAGGGGCTGGAGGGGGTTACAGAGATAGGGAGGGGTGTAGGGGCTGGAGGAGGTTACAGAGATAGGGAGGGGTGTAGGGGCTGGAGGAGGTTACAGAGATAGGGAGGGGGTGAGGAGGGATTTGAAAACGAGGGTGAGAATGTGAAAATGGAGGTGTTGCCGGACCGGGAGCCAGTGTTGGTCAGCGGGCTCAGGGGGTGACGGGTGAAGGGGGACTCGGTGTGAGTTCGGACACGGGGGCAGCAGAGTTTTGGACGGGGGTTTTGCGAGGGGTGCAATGTGGGGAGCGGACGGCTGTGCCTAGGGGATAGTCTGGAGCACACAAAGGGGCTTCAGCATCTGGCGCGCTGAGGCAGGGCGGAGTCTGGGAATGCTGCGGAGATGGGATTAGGCTGTTTACAGGGAATCGCGGTGGGAGAGATGGAACGGGCAGAGGCAGGGGGTCTGGAGAAATCACCCAGTGACCCCCTTTCCTCAGTGAAAGAAGGTGGTTGTAGTTGGACAGCTCAACACGCAGGTCCCGCTCTGGGGGTGCGTCTGGTCCATTTGGCACAGCATCACACGGCAGCTGGTATTGTCAGTGTGCCAGGCACCCCAGAGAGCGTTTACTGACTGTGCTGCATGTTGGCACCGCGCCACCCTCATTCCCCAGGGGATTAACGCCCAGCTCTGTGCCAAATCCTCCAGCAGAGAAATGAGCTCCTCGCTGCGGCAGAGTCTTTACAGGGAGGCTGTCATCTCTCCGTCGCTGTGCAAGGCAGTTTCTGGAGTGGGTTTCTCCCCCCTATTCCAGGGCTGATCCTCGAGCCAATCTCTGTTACCAACGCTGTCCAAGAGAGCTGGCAATGGACAGCCTTCTCATCACCGTATTGTGTTCACAAAGAGCTGGTGGTGACACTGTGTTATTTACAAGAGGCTTGTAATGACGGGATGTTATTAACACGAGGCTCATGATAACCATGTGTTACGAATAAGAAGCTCTTAATGACTGTGTGTTAACAAGGAGCTTGCAATGACAGGGTGTTATTAACAAGAGGCTCGTAATAACAACATGTTACTAACAGGAGGTTTGTAATGAAGGTGTGATGTTAGCAAAAGGCTTGCAATGACTGTGTTATTAACAAGAAGCTTGCAATGACAGGGTGCTATTAACAAGAGGCTCGTAATAACAACATGTTACTAACAGGAGGTTTGTAATGAAGGTATGTTATTAACAAAGGGCTTGTAATGACTGTGTGTTAGTAACAAAAGCCTGTAATGACAGTATTATTAACAAAGGGCTTGTAATGACTGTGTGTTATTAACAAGAAGCTTGTAATGACAGTATTATTAAAAAAGGGCTTGTAATGACTGTGTGTTAGTAACAAAAGCCTGTAATGACAGTATTATTAAAAAAGGGCTTGTAATGACTGTGTGTTATTAACAAAAGCCTGTAATGACAGTATTATTAACAAAGGGCTTGTAATGACTGTGTGTTATTAACAAAAGCCTGTAATGACAGTATTATTAACAAAGGGCTTGTAATGACTGTGTGTTATGAACAAAAGCCTGTAATGACAGTATTATTAACAAAGGGCTTGTAATGACTGTGTGTTATGAACAAGAAGCTTGCAATGCAGAGTGTAATTAACAAGAGGCTTGTAATAACAACGTGTTAATAACAAGAGGTATTTAATGAAGGTGTTATTAACAAAGGACTTGGAACAACGGTTTGGCATTAATAACTTTGTAGGCTGAGGGAGTGGAGAGGCAGACGGCAGATTAAATTAACGCGGAGAAGCGGAGAGGTGATATATTTCAGTCTGAGGAGTGAGGAGAGGCAATTTTAAAGAGGTTGAGGGCTGTAGATGCACCAAATCCTTTGAAGGGGCCGGACAGGCTGGGAAGGGGATTGTTAAAAAAGCAGATGGGACCCCAGACCTTTATTAACAACAGATTGGAACACACAGTTAAGGAGGTTAAACACCTCTTCAATCCCTGGTTAAGCCCCCAGCGGGAGCACTGTGTCCGATTCCGGGCTCCCCCTGCACTTTAGGGAAGGGATGTCAAGGCCCTCGGAGAGGGTGCGGAGGGAGATTGACCCCGAATGGGACCAGGGATGAGGAGAGTTCAGTTCGTGTGGAGAAGCTGGGATTGTTCTCCTTAGAGCGGAGAAGGTTAAGGGGGAGATTGAATCGAGGCGTTCGGAATCAGGAAGAGGGGGGTTTGGACAGAGTCAATAAGGAGAAACTGTTTCCACTGGGCAGGAGGGTCGGTAACCAGAGGGGGACACAGATTGAAGAGAATCGGGGAAAGAACCAGAGGGGGAGATGAGGAGAATTTGTTTTTTTATTTACACAGCGAGTTGTTGTGATCTGGAAGGCGCTGCCTGAAAGGGCGGTGGAAGCAGATTCAATAGGAACTTTCAAAAGGGGGGGAATCGGATAAATACTGGAAGGGGAAACAGTTGCAGGGATATGGGGGGAAGCGCGGGGGGAGGGAGAACTAATTGGACAGATCCTTCAAATGTCGGAACAGACAGGACGGGCCGAATGGCCTCCTCCTGTGCCACGCGAATCAACGATCGGTGAAAAAAATCCATTCTGTGACATTCGGAGCCCCCAGCCAAAGGGTCGCACTCTTTGGCCTCGTGGATATTCAACTGCATGAAGCATCGCGGCCCAGACCGAATACTGGGCTCTGATTCGCTCCTTCCACTGAGCGGCCACAGGGATTGCGATCCCTGAAGGATTTTGGGCCCTTCCGCCCGGCCCCAAGGTCCTGAGGCTAATTTTGTGCTGAGATTCGTTAGATTAGGGTGTTGGGGGGGGGTGGGTGTTGGAAGGGGGTGGGGGTGGGGGTTAACCGGGAGCTCCTTCTGGTCCATTTGGCACAGCATCACACAGCAGCTGGTATTGTCAGTGTGCCAGGCACCCCAGAGAGCGTTTACTGACTGTGCTGCATGTTGGCACCGCGCCACCCTCATTCCCCAGGGGATTAACGCCCAGCTCTGTGCCAAATCCTCCAGCAGAGAAATGAGCTCCTCGCTGCGGCAGAGTCTTTACAGGGAGGCTGTCATCTCTCCGTCGCTGTGCAAGGCTGTTTCTGGAGTGGGTTTCTCCCCCCTATTCCAGGGCTGATCCTCGAGCCAATCTCTGTTACCAACGCTGTCCAAGAGAGCTGGCAATGGACAGCCTTCTCATCACCGTATTGTGTTCACAAAGAGCTGGTGGTGACACTGTGTTATTTACAAGAGGCTTGTAATGGTTGTGTGTTATCAATAAGATTCGTTCCACTTGTGTGGTGCAAATGTTACTTGCCACCTGGGCTGACAAGTGGCAAGTAACATTCGCGCCACACAAGTGTCAGGCAATGACCATCTCCAACAAGAGAGAATCTAACCATCGCCCCTTGATGTTCAATGGCATTACCATCGCTGAATCCCCCACTATCAACATCCTGGGGGTTACCATTGACCAGAAACTGAACTGGACCAGCCATATAAATACTGTGGCTACAAGAGCAGGTCAGAGGCTGGGAATCCTGCGGAGAGTAACTCACCTCCTGACTCCCCAAAGCCTGTCCACCATCTACAAGGCACAAGTCAGGAGTGGGATGGAATACTCCCCACTTGCCTGGATGAGTGCAGCTCCCACAACACTCAAGAAGCTCGACACCATCCAGGACAAAGCAGCCCCGCTTGATTGACACCCCATCCACAAACATTCACTCCCTCCACCACCGACGCACAGTAGCAGCAGTGTGTGTACCATCTACAAGATGCACTGCAGCAACTCACCAAGGCTCCTTAGACAGCACCTTCCAAACCCACGACCACTACCATCTAGAAGGACAAGGGCAGCAGACACATGGGGAACACCACCACCTGGAAGTTCCCCTCCGAGCCACTCACCATCCTGACTTGGGAAATATATCGGCCGTTCCTTCACTGTCGCTGGGTCCAAATCCTGGAACTCCCTCCCTAACAGCACGGTGGGTGTACCTACACCACAGAGACTGCAGCGGCTCAAGAAGGCAGCTCACCCCCACCTTCTCAAGGGGGCAATTAGGGATGGGCAATAAATGCTGGGCCCAGCCAGCGACCCCCACATCCCGAGAATGAATAAAAAAATAAAAGTGCTGTAATTTCTTTTATTCATCCACGGGATGTGGGCGTCGCTGGCTGGGCCCAGCATTTTTGCCCATCCCTAATTGCCCCCCTTGAGAAGGTGGTGGTGAGCTGCCTTCTTGAGCTGCTGCAGTCTCTGTGGTGTAGGTACACCCACCGTGCTGTTAGGGAGGGAGTTCCAGGGTTTGGACCCAGCGACATTGCAGGCTTTTTAATGGTAGTGTGTTATTAACATAGGGTTTGTATTGGCAGTGTGTGATTGGCAAAG
>NW_027600715.1:0-10907 GCF_964194155.1 Cetorhinus maximus | reverse complement strand
GGTGGGGACAGGGAGAAGGGGCGAGTAGAGTGGGAGGGTGCGGGGAGAGTGAGAGGGGGCGAGGAGAGGGAGAGGGTGCGGGAGAGGGAGAGGGGGCGAGGAGAGGGAGAGGGTGTGAGGAGAGGGAGAGGGTGCGGGGAGAGGGAGAGGGGGCAAGGAGAGGGAGAGGGTGTGAGGAGAGGGAGAGGGGGCGAGGAGAGGGAGAGGGTGTGAGGAGAGGGAGAATGTGCAGGGAGAGGGGGTGAGGAGAGGGAGAGTGTGCGCGGAGAGTGAGAGGAGCGGAGTGTGTGAGAGATGAGAGGAAGAGGGGGCGGGGAGAGAGAGAGGGGGCGGGGAGATGGAGAGGGGGCGGGGAGAGAGAGAGGGGGCGGGGAGAGGGAGACGGGACGGAGAGGTTGAGAGGGGGGAGGGAGAGTGAGAGGAGCGGGGAGTGTGAGAGGGGAGAGGGAGAGGGGGCGGGGAGAGGGAGAGTGGGCGGGGAGAGGGAGAGGGGGCGGGGAGAGGGAGAGGGGGCGAGGAGATGGAGACGGGGCGGAGAGGATGAGAGGGGGGAGGGAGAGTGAGAGGAGCGGGGAGTGTGAGAGGGGAGAGGGAGAGGGGGCGGGGAGAGCGAGAGTGGGCGGGGAGAGGAAGAGGGGGCGGGGAGAGTGAGAGGGGGCGGGGAGAGGGAGAGGGGGAGGGGAGATGGAGAGGGGGCGGTGAGAGGGAGAGAGGTTGGGTGTGGGCGGGGGGGCAGGGAGAGTGAGAGGGGGCGGGGAGAGTGAGAGGGGGTAAAGAGAGGGAGGGGGGGAGGGTGATGGGGAGCGGGGACGGGGAGAGTGAGAAGGGGCGGGGAGTGTGAGAGGGGCCAGGGAGAGTGAGAGTGAGAGTGGGTGGGGAGAGGGAGATGGGGTGGGGAGAGGGAGAGGTGGCGGGGAGAGTGAGAGGGGTGGGGAGAGGGAGAGGTGGCGGGGAGAGGGGGCGGGGAGAGGGAGAGGGGGTGGGGAGAGGGAGTGGGGGCGTGGAGAGGGAGAGGGGGCGGGGAGAGTTAGAGGGGGCAGCTAGAGGGAGAGGGGCAGGGAGAGTGAGAGGGGGCGGGGAGAGAAGGAGGGGGCGGGGAGATAGAGAAGGTGTGGGGAGAGGCAGTCGGGGCGGGAAGTGGTAGAGGGGGTGGGGAGTGGGACAGGGAGTGGGGAGTGGGAGAGGGGGTGGGGAGTAGGAGAGGGGACGGGGAGTGGGAGAGGGAACGGGGAGATTGAGATAAGCTGGGGAGATGGAGAGGGGGCAGGGAGATTGCGATCTTCTGGGGAGTGGGTGAGGGGGCGGTGAGAGGGAGTGGAGGCGAGGAGTGGGAAAGGGGGCGGAGAGAGGGAGAGCGGGTGGGGATATTGAGATGGAGCGGGGAGAGGGAGGGGGCGGGTAGAGGGAGAGGGGGCGGGGAGCGGGAGAGGGGGCGGGGAGAGGGAGAGGGGGCGGCAAGAGGGAGAGGCGGCGGCGAGAGGGAGAGGGGGCGGCGAGAGGGAGACGGGGCGGGGACAGGGAGAGGGGGCGGGGAGAGTGAGAGGGGGCGGGGAGAGGGAGAGGGGGCGGGGAGAGGGAGCAGGGCCGGAGAGAGTGAGAGGGGCGGAGAGAGGGAGAGTGAGAGGGCGCGGGGAGATGGAGAGGGGGTGGGGAGAGTGAGGGGGCTGGGAGAGGGAGAGGAGACTGGGAGAGGGATAGTGGGCTGGGAGAGGTAGACGGGGCAGGGAGAGTGAGAGGGGGCGGGGAGAGGGAGTGGGGAGCGGAGAGGGTGAGAGGGGGCGGGGAGATGGAGATGGGACGGGGAGAAGGAGAGGGGGGTGGGGAGAGTGAGAGGGGGCGGGGAGAGTGAGAGGTGGCGGGGAGACTGAGAGGAGGCGGGGAGAAGGAGAGGGGACGGGGAGAGTGAGAGGGGGCGGGGAGAGTGAGACGGGGCAGGGAGACTGAGAGGGGGCGGGGAGAGTGAGAGGGGGCGGTGTGAGGGAGAGGGGGCGGGGTGAGTGAGAGGGGGCGGGGAGAGTGAGAGGGTGCAGGGAGAGTGAGCGGGGGCGGGGAGAGTGAGAGGGGGCGGGGAGAGTGAGAGTGGGCGGGGAGAGTGAGCGTGGGCGGGGAGAGTGAAAAGGGGCGGGGAGAGGGAGAGGTGTCGGGGAGAATGTGAGGGGAGAAGGAGAGGGGACGGGGAGAGGGTGCAGGGAGAAGGAGAGGGGGCGGGGAGAGGGGGCAGTGAGACGGGGCGCGGATATCGAAAGGTGCGGGGAGAAGGGAAAGGTTGAGGGAGAGGGGGCGGGGAGAGAGAGAAGAGGTGGGGAGACAGAGAGGAGGTGGGGAGAGGGTGAGTGGGCGGAGAGAAGGAATGGGGAGAGGGAGACGGGTCGGGGAGAGGGAGACGGGGTTGGAAGAGTGAGAGAGGAGGTGCGGAGAGGGAGAGGAGGTGGTAAGAGCGGGCAAGGAGCGGGAGAGGGGGCAGCGAGAAGGAGAGGGTGCGGGGAGGGGGTTGAGGAGAGAGGTGGCGGGGCGAGGGGGCATGGAGAGGGGGCAGGGAGAGGGAGATGCGAGAAGGAGTGTGGGTGCAGAGAGGGGGCGGGGAGAGTGGGAGTGGCTGGGAGAGGGGAAGGGTTTGGGGAGAGGGAGAGTGGTTGGGGAAAGGCAGAAGGGGCGGGGAGAGGGAGAACAGATGGGAAGAGGGGGTGGGGTGAAGGAGAGGGGGTGGGGAGAGGGGGCAGTGAGAGGGAGAGGGGGCGCGGAATGGGCACGGGGAGAGAGACAGGGGAGGGGAGATGGAGAGGGGGCGGGGAGAGGGAGAGTGGGTCTGGAGAGGGAGAGGGGGTGGGGTGAAGGTGAGGGAGCGGGGAGTGTGAGAGGGAGCGGGGAGGGTGAGGGCAGCGGCAAGAATGAGACGGGTCTTGGAGAGGGAGTGGGGGCGGTGACAGGGGAAGGGGAGAGGAAGAGGCAGAGGGTGCCGGGAGAGGGCGCGGAGAGAGGGGAATGGGTTGAGGATAGGCAGAGAGGGTAGGGAGAGCGAGCGAGGGCGTGGAGAGGGAATGGGAACGGGGGGATCGGGCGGGGAGATGGAGAGGGGGCGGGGAGAGGCAGAGGAGGTGGAGAGAAGGAGAGGGAGCGGGGAGAGGGAGAGGGGGCGGGGAGACAGAGAGGAGGTGGGGAGAGGGAGAGGGGACAGGGTGAGGGAATGGGGAGAGGGAGAGGAGATGGGGAGTGGGAGAGGGGGCGGGGAGAGGGAATGGGGAGAGGGAGAGGGGGTTGGAAGAGAGAGAGGAGGTAGGGAGAGGGGGCGGGGAGAGGGTGAGGGGAGAGGGAGCTGGGCGAGGGGGCGTGGAGTGGAGCCAGGGAGTGCGAGATGGGAGAAAGTGAGTGGGTGCAGAGAGGGGGCGGGGAGAGTGAGAGGGGCGGGGAGAGGGTAAGGTGTTGGGGAGAGGCAGACTGGTCGGGGAAAGGCAGAGGGGGCGGGGAGAGGGATAAGGGACGCGAAGAGGGGATGGGGTGAAGGAGAGGGGGTGGGGAGAGGGGGCAGTGAGAGGGAGAGGTGGTGCGGAACGGGCACGGGGTGAGAGACAGGGGAGGGGAGAGGGTGAGGGGGTCGGGAGAGGGAGAAGGGGTGGAGTGAAGGAAAGGGGGCGCGGAGAGGGAGCGGGGAGTGTGAGAGGGGCGGGGAGAGGGAGAGGGTGCCGGGAGAGGGCGCGGCGAGAGGTGAATGTGTTGGGGATAGGCAGAGAGGGCGGGGAGAGTGAGAGGGGGCGTGGAGAGGGAATGGGAGCGGGGGGATGGGGCGGGGAGAATGAGAGGGGGCGGGGAGATTGACAGGGGTCGGGGTGAGTGAGGGGGCGGGGAGAGTGAGAGGGGGCGGGGAGAGGGAATGGGAACGGGGGGATGGGGCGAGGAGATGGAGAGGGGGCGGGGAGATGGAGAGGGGTCGGGGAGATGGAGAGGGGTCGGGGAGAGTGAGAGGGGGCGGGGAGAGTGAGAGGCGGCACGGAGAGAGAGGAGGTGGAGAGAGGGAGCAGGGAGAGGGAGAGGGGTCGGTGAGAGGGAATGGGGAGAGGGAGAGGGGGCGGGGAGAGGGAATGGGGAGAGGGAGAGGGGGTTGGAAGGGAGAGAGGAGGTGCGGAGAGGGAGATGGGGCAGGGAGAGGGTGACAGGAGAGGGGGCTGGGCGAGGGGGCGTGGAGAGGGGGCAGCGAGAGGGAGATGGGAGAAAGAGAGTGGGTGCAGAGAGGGGGCGGGGAGAGTGCTCCAAATATGGTCCAACTGACAGTTAACGAGTCTAGAACTGTGCACAGTGCTCTGAATGTGGTCTAACCGAGGGTACAGAAACCAGAACTGTGCACAGTGCTCTGAACGTGGTCTAACCGAGGGTACAGAGACCAGAACTGTGCACAGCTCTCTGAATGTGGTCTAACTGAAAGATACAGAGACCAGAACAGTGCACAGTGCTCTGGATGTGGTCTAACCGAGGGTACAGAGACTGGAAATGTGCACTGTGCTCCGAGTGTGGTCTGAGCGAGGCATACGGAGAGCAGGACCGTGCTCAGTGCTCCGAGTGTCGTTTAACCGAGTGATACACAGACCGGAACTGTGCACAGTGCTCCGAGTGTGGTCTATCTGAGAGATACAGAGACCGGAACTGTGCACGAGCTCCAAGTTTGAATAAATGAAACTTCTGTACAGGTTTAACATCCCATCTCTCTCTCTCAGTCCCGTCCTCTACAAATTTACCCCAGAGCGCTGTTTCTTTCCTGGTGACCTTATTGACTTGTGTCAGTTTTTATTGCTTTGTGTACCTGTGCTGTCAGATTCCTCTACACCTCTGTGTCATTTAGACTCTCTCTTTTCTTAATCTTTATCACCTCGTGACTCTTTCTGCCTCATTCACCCACCCCACAATGACCGAATTTTGAGTTCCTTTGCTAATTACCCCATCATTCTGCAAATGTGCTCACACCTTCCTGGAGCATGTCAACTGTCCTTCTGTATGAGCTACACTGTGCAGTTTGCTATCAGCATCAGATTTTGATGATGTGATTCTGGTTCCTGTGTCCATATTGGGACATTGTAAATGTTAAACAGCGATGGTCCCAGCATTGACCCCAGTGGATCGCCACTTCCCAGTTTTGACAGTCCCAAGCCCCACTAGTCCGAGTAACTCCCTGTTATCTGTATCTCCTTTCCACATCCCCTTTATGTTCTGTCTCTGTCGAATCCACTCCTTCCCCATTCCCTGTATTCACTCCGTATCCCATTGTCCGGAATGATTCCCCCAATCGCCCTTTGTTCTCTTTATCTTCAATTCACGCCTATTGATAACTTTACCTCAGATTTCTCCTCCATCTTTGTATTGATGGGTTGACCTGGATTTCCCCCTTCAAGTTACCTGTTAAATCGGTACCATCCGTACTTCAGGTCCCTATCACACTTCCACTGGCCAGAGCACTCAGCCCCAGTACAATCGATGCTCCTCCAGGGCTGGTCCAGGACGGTGTGATTTACACACGGGTCAGTGAGTGCGGAGCCTGGGTCTGAGTGACAGAAAGATGCCCCGTATTGATGCATGAAGTACAGTTAATGTCACACTGCAACTTTTAGCCACAAAGCAAAAATTACCTCAGTATCATTCTCCACCCACATGGATAATACCCACAATTCAATGCTGGAAATCTGGACCCTTCTCTGAATCAGGTTTCCACCAGCCTCCCCCTCTCACTCCCTCACCTGCTCACTGAATGCGCTCTATTCTGAAGTTCCCTGTTATCTCCCAGGTGAATAGCCACAATTCCAAATACACTTCGTCCCCATAGCAAAATGACATCCGGCAATCCAAGATTCACTCTGTGTTCCTGAGCGTTGCTGTCTTACACAGTCGGATATAGGGGACGGGAAACGTGAAATCTCCGAGAGTTACCACATCACACCCACATATATGTTGACGGCACCCACCCCTCACTCAACGCCCTCCCTCGAAATATGGAGAAAACGAAGCCACTGTCATCGCTCCCGCCAGAACCTCCTCTCTGTGGCCACTGCCATTGTCTCTCTCACTGTGAACTGTCTAATACTGAACCATTTCGTTCACAAATTTGGTCCAAATTGAATATTCAAATGTTAAAATCTGTTTCAAGTTCAGTTGCGGAGTAAGAGATTGTTCTAGCCTACAACTAGTAGATTTTAAAGTAAGTTAAATAGTTAAACAAAGAACTGTCTCTGGATTAATTCACATTTGCCTGAATAGTTTTCAATGACTGCAGCAAGGAGCTGAGATGGAGAGGGCCTCATCAATGCTCAATATAACACAGGGACTTATACAATGTGCTGTCAGTGATGGGGACACAGTCAGTGAAAAGGGACTTTGGCCTGAGTAATTCAGAGACTAAGCGAGAGTGTTTGTGAATTTGGCTCGATGTGAGAATTCGAACGGTAAATCTGTTTCCTGTTCAGTTTTTGAGAAAGAGTGATTCAGATTCTGGCCTGTCACACGCCCAAAGATAGAAAAGTCTGAGAGGTGGAGACACTGAAATAGCCAGACAGTAATATTCTCTAGACTAAGAGTGGAGGAACGTGCAGACTGAAAGACACAGATTCGTAAAAGGGAAAGTTTTATAAAGAGTTAGAGCTTAATGGACAGACAGAGAGATGGATAGACTCACACACTCAGAGAGAGATACACTCAGTAACAGGGAGAGATAGAGAGAGAGAGTTAAAGAGAGTGCAACTGGTAGATATAAATAGAGACATACAGATTCAAGGAGATCGGCGGTTAGTAAAAGAGACAGGGCTTGATGGGACGAAAGTGTTAGAGAAAAGGCACAACTAACGATAGCTAGAGAGTTAGAGCTGTTGTTATTGTGAAAAAGAGGGATATAGACACGCAAGCGCGAAAGATAGACAGATAGAGACAATGAGCAACACCATGAAGGGAAGACGTTTGAAACAGGAAGAGATAATAGGGAGAGAGAACTACAGTTTGATAGTTAAGTTATAAATGGTGTGAGAGATAATTGGAATGAGAGATTACGAGGGAGAGAGCGAGCAAGAGAGATATTTAAAGTCACAGATATAAAGGGAGGCAGAGGCACACAATTTGTTTTAGAGGTAGAGAGATGGAGATAGAAATAGCAGAGATAAAGAGGGATGGATAGAGAGAGCACGATAGAACATTATAAAATACAATAGCAAACGGAGAGAGGGAAAATGACATTTGATAAGTATCGTTGGAGAGAATAGGAAAGGAAGACATTGAGAGAGATATAGAAAGATAACGACACAGAGAAAACGAGAGACAGAGAGATACAGAGATAGGGAGAGAGAGAGAGAGAGATAAAGGCATTGTGTGGACAAATGAAGAGGCGGACAGGCTGTTTCAGATGGAGAGAGTGTATAGTATGATCAATAGTACATCAAAAGATGGATTTCAACAAATGACTTTACTTAGAATCTGGAATCAGGTGAAAATGTAGAACCTCCTCCCAGATTGGCTGAGATCAATGCCAGATAAACAGATGAATGAGAATTGAAAAGACGAATAGGGGTTGATGAAGGAGGAGAGCAGGATGGTCGTGAGCGGCCTGGACATAAACGTGAACGAAGTGGTCCGTGTAACCACTAGGTACGAGAGAGGAACACACAGAGTGCACAAATCATTTCCACAGATGCTTCCAGACCCATCACAAGACCTGACTGCCCTCCCTCTCTGGAAGGGATAAATCAGAGGAAGACTGGAGATGGGGATTGACAATATGTCGTCAGAGAATGCTTTTCTTATTGAGAATGTGTGGTACTCGGGGAGTGAACATATCAGTAGGCGCTTTGGGTAACGAATGTGATTGATTTAATCACACAATACTGATACCTGAGCTGACAGACCCAGCGGGTTTAGAAGATGGTTTTTCAGTGGGTTTTTGTGATGTTGTGTATTCGGGTTTCTGAATTGTGGAAGACTCTGGTGCTGGAGTGTGGGAATATAAACAGAAATCTGCGCAGATGACTGAACAGTTCATATTAGTAACTCACAGATGCCAATCTAACTATGAACCAGTATGCTCGGTGACAGAACTAAATTGACCCGATACATAAATATGACAACCCATATTCATAGAATTCCATTCCATCAGTCTCGACATCCCACTCACCGCATTTAATAACCCCAGTCCCCTCAGTCACTACTACCCGCAATCCTCAGCCACTACATCCTGTTCGCCCCAGGCATTGTATCCCACTCCCCTCAGTCACTGCATCCCACTCCCCTTAGTCCCTGCATCCCACTCTCTTCAGTCAGGACATCCCATTTCCCTCAGTCACTGTATACCACTCCCCTCAGTAACTATGTAATTTCCCTTCAATCAAAACATTCTACGCACCTGACTCACTACATCAAAACACCCATCAATCACAATATCATTGCCCCATCAGTCAATAAAACCTACGCACCTCCATCACTACATCCCACACCCCTTGATCACTACATCCCAAGCCACTCGGTCACTACATCCCAGTCCCCTCATTCACTGCACTTCACACCCCTCAGTGTTGCATCCCGCTCCCCTAGCTCACTGTATCCCATTCTCCTCAGTCACAATATCATCCCTCCCGCACTTAATGCATTCTGCACACCTCAGTCACTACATTCCACTCGCCTTGGTCACTGCAGACCACTCCCCTCGGTTAGAACACCTCACTCCCATCAGTCACAAAATCCCACTATGCTCAGTCACTATATCATTCCCCCCTCAGCCACTGCATCCAACTCCACTCAGTCACCACATCCTACTCGCCTCAGTCACTACCTCCCACTCACCTCAGTCACTACATCTCAATCCCCTCAGTCACTGCATCCCACTCACCTCAGTTACTAAACCCTACTCATCTCAGTCACAATATCCCACTCACCTCAATCACTAAATCCCACTTCCCTCATTAATTAAATCCCACTTCCCTCAGTCACTACATCCCACTCGCTTCAGTCACTACATCCCACTCGCATCAGTCACAGGATCCAACTCCCATCAGCCCCTACATCCCACTTACCTCAGACAATATAACCCACTCCCTCAGTCACTGCATTCCACTACCACCAGTCAATATATCCCACTCGCCTCAATCACGACATCCCACTCTCTTCAATAAATTAATCCAAATTTCATCAGCCACTATATCCAACTCCGATCAGCCACGACATCCCACTATAGATATCTGGCAATCTATCTCACTCCACTCAGATACTGCATCCCAATCCCTTCAGTCACTACATCCCTCTCCCCTCTGTCACTTCATCACACTCCCCGCAGTCTTTACATCCCACTCCCGTCGGGTACTGCATCCAAATGCCATCAGTCACTACACCCAACACCCTTCAGTCACTACATCCCACTCCCCTCAGTCTCTACATCCTTCTCCCCTCACTCACTAAATCCCACTGCATTCAGCCTTTTGCGAAATCTGCATCGCAGCAGCTCCTCGAGCCGTATCAATGCTGGTTGGCACCTTCAGGGCAAGTGAAGACATGTGCCCTTTTTACAGAACTCGCTGTGGTATTTCAGGCACTTTTATAAGTCCCAGCAAATTAAAGAAGTCTGGGTGAATGTACTTGTGTAAGATATGATGTTGGGGAAGTGGTGGTGGTATGAATAGGGTGGGTTGGGATTGATGGATTGCTCGGCCGTCTGTGGGGTGTTGTGGGGGAGGGGTTTATGATGCTGGGCAGGGGTCACTTAATAAGAGTTACCTCACTCACTTCATAACATTCATCTCGCTGACTGAACAAGACACCGCTCAATCACTACATCACAGTAGGGAGGAGAGTCGTCTGGCTGGGGGTTAGTCAGGAATTGGAGACGGCAGCCTTTTATGTTGGGAGGTTTTGGGAGAGGGTATGGTCAATTCAGGGAGGAAAGATTTGTTGTGGTTTTCTCGAGCGTGTGTGCGGGTAACCACGTGCAGGGGATGGGGAGCATAATCAGGGGTGTAGTTGGTGGTTAGGCTTGGGGGATAGTCAGAGGTTGTGGAGGTGGTCGTTATTTGGGAAGGGTAGTTGGGGTTTGGGTTTGTGATCCAGAGGGCAGTAGGATATCAGAGTGCAGCCGTGGTCAGGGGGTAGAGGGGGGGTGGGGGTGGGGGGGGACGGGGGTGCTGTCGTCCTGTGTGAGACTGGGGTGGGGGCCAGGTCCTCACTAACTGAGCAGGTAGAAGCGGTTTTAATCTTTTTAACATTTCCTGGGTAACTATTCTGCTAAATGTCGCAGAACCATCCAAATTCCTTAACTTCAATCAGATAATTAGGTATTTCCTTGTGCAGCGTAATTGTCCATCGGAAGTTCCATATTCCGGGGCAATATCAGTGCAGCCCTCACATGGGGAGTCCCCGGGTTTCCCTCGTGAATCTCCCGGGGTACCTCCCGGGCACGAGGCCCCTCAGCCACCGGAGATGGGAAGTCCTGGGAGATTATACCAGAGGGATTTGTGGAGAGACCCAGCAACGGGAATCAGCCCATCGTAACTTTAAACCTCACAGGCAATTTAATTGCGTGTGTGTGCATCAGGAATTCCACAGGATCCTCACACATTTCCCCATTTGTATCAAATCTCAGACGATTCTGAGGTTAGAGGATTCAGGCCGTTATGTTGGTGTTCTAATCCTTGATGGTTATGCACCCCCACCCACCCGGTCCACAGTTCACTCCCACAGCCCCCACAATCCATCACAATAATATTCCTACCAGACCCACAACCCTCAAATAAACCTCTACTCCTCCAATCCCGGATCCCCAACATTGGCAGGCGTGTGTTCAGCTACCTGGGCTCTAAGCATTGGAAATCCCTCCCTAACCAGCTCTCCCTCTTCACTCCTCTCTCCCCCTGTAACAGGCTCTTTAAAGCCTATCCCTTGATCTGTGTGTGTCTGTTTGA
>NW_027600714.1:0-10914 GCF_964194155.1 Cetorhinus maximus | reverse complement strand
CACACGCACTTCTCCCTCTCTCACACACACGCACTTCTCCCTCTCTCTCTTCTCTCTCACGCACACGCTCTTCTCCCTCTCTCTCTAACACACTCTCTTCTCCCCTCTCTCTCACACCCGCTCTTCTCCCTCTCTCTCTAACACACTCTCTTCTCCCTCTCTCTCTAACACACTCTCTTCTCCCTCTCTCTCACACCCGCTCTTCTCCCTCTCTCACACACACGCACTTCTCCCTCTCACTCTTCTCTCTCACGCACACGCTCTTCTCCCTCTCTCTCTAACACACTCTCTTCTCCCTCTTTCTCACACACACTCTTCTCCCTCTCTCTCTCACACACACTCTTCTCCCTCTCGCTCTCACACACTCTTCTCCCTTCGCTCTCACACACACATTCTTCACCCTCTCTCTCACACACACACGCTTTCCTACCTCTCTCTCACACACACTCTTCTTCCTCTCTCTCTCACACACACACTCTCTTCTCCCTCTCACACACATGGTCTTCTCTCTCTCTCTCTATCTCTCTCACACATGCTCTTCTCCCTCTCTCACACGCACGCTCTTCTCTCTCTCTCTCACACACACTGTTCTCCCTTTCTGACACACACACTCTTTTCCCTCTCTCTCTCTCACACACACTCTTCTCCCTTTCTGACACACACGCTCTTCTCCCTCTCTCTCTCACCCGTTCCCCTCTCTCTCACACACACGCTCTTCTCCTTTTCTCTTTCACACACACGCTCTTCTCCCTCTCTCTCACACAGACTCTTCTAACTCTCTCCCTCACACACACACTCTTCTCCCTCTCTCTTTCACGCACACACACACGCTCTCCTCCCCCTCTCTCACACACACGCTCTCCTCCCTATCCCCCACATGCACACTCTTCTCCCTCTCTCTCTCACACCCGCTCTTCTCTCTCTCTCTCAAACAGGCTCTACTCCCTCTCTCTCACACACATGCTCTTCTCCCTCTCTCTCACACACAGACACTCTTCTCCCTCTCTCTCTCACACCCGCTCTTCTCTTTCTCTCAAACATGCACTTCTCTCTCTCTCTCTCTGTCACACACACGTTCTTCTCCCTCTCTCTCTCACACACACGCTCTTCTCCCTCTCTCTCTCACACACATGCTCTTCTCCCTCTCTCTCTCACACACACGCTCTTCTCCCTCTCTCTCTCACACACACACGCTCTTCTCCCTCTCTCTCTCTCTCACACTCCCTTCTCCCTCTCTCACACACACACAAACTCTTCTCCCTCCCTCTCTCACACACACTCTCTTCTCCTTCTCTCTCACAGAATCTCTTCTCCCTTTCTCTCTCTCTCTCTCACATACGCTCTTCTCCCTCTCTCTCTCACACCCGCTCTTCTCTTTCTCTCAAACATGCACTTCTCCCTCTCTCTCTATGTCACACACACGTTCTTCTCCCTCTCTCTCTCACACACACGCTCTTCTCCCTCTCTCTCTCACACACACGCTCTTCTCCCTCTCTCTCACACACACACTCTCTTCTCCCTCTCTCACACACACACACAAACTCTTCTCCCTCCCTCTCTCACACACACTCTCTTCTCCCTCTCTCTCACAGAATCTCTTCTCCCTTTCTCTCTCACAGAATCTCTTCTCCCTTTCTCTCTCTCACACACACGCTTTTCTCCCACTCTATCTCTCTCACACACGCACTTCTCCCTCTCTCTCTCACACACACGCACTTCTCCCTCTCTCTCACACACGCTCTTCCTCTCTCTCACACACACACGCTCTTCTCCCTCTCCCTCACACGCACTTCTCCCTCTCTCTCTCACACACACGCACTTCTCCCTCTCTCTCACACACGCTCTTCCTCTCTCTCCCTCATACACTCTCTCCTCCCTCTCTCACACACACGCTCATCTCCCTCTCTCCATTTCTCTGACACACTCACTTCTCCCTCTCTCCCTCTTTCTCTAAAACACACTCCGTTCTCCCTCTCTCTCTCACAGAATCTCTTCTCCCTTTCTCTCTCTCTCTCTCACATACGCTCTTCTCCCTCTCTCACACACATTCTCCTCCCTCTCACACACATGCTCTTCTCCCTCTCTCACATACACGCTCTTCTCCCTCTCTCTCTCACACAAACACTCTTCTCCCTTTCTCTCTGACACACACACTCTTCTCCCTCCCTCCCCCACACACACACTCTTCTCCCTCTCTCTCTCTCTCTCTCACACACATGCTCTTCTCCCTCTCACACACATGGTCTTCTCCCCCTCTCTCTATCTCTCTCACAGACGCTCTTCTCCCTCTCTCACACACACGCTCGTCTCCCTCCATCTCTCTCACACACGCTCTTCTCCCTCTCTCTCACACACGCTCTTCTCCCTCTCTCTCACACACGCTCTTCTCCCTCTCTCACACACACACGCTCTCCTCCCTCTCTCCCACACACACACTCTTCTCCCTCTCTCTCACACACATGATCTCCTCCCTCTCTCCCCCACACACACTCTTCTCCCTCTCTCTCACACATACTCTCTCCTCTCTCTCTCACACACACGCTCTTCTCCCTCTCTCACACACATGCACTTCTCCCTCTTTCTCTCCTCTCTCACGCACACACTCTTTGCCCTCTCTCTCTAACACACACGCTCTTCTCCTCTCTCTCCCACACACACGCTCTTCTCCCTCTCTCTCACACACACTCTCTCCTCCCTCTCTCCCACACACACTCTTCTCCCTCTCTCTCACACACACGCTCTTCTCCCTCTCTCACACACATGCACTTCTCCCTCTCTCTCTTCTCTCTCACGCACACACTCTTTGCCCTCTCTCTAACACACACGCTCTTCTCCCTCTCTCTCACACACACGCTCTTCTCCCTCTCTCACACACATGCACTTCTCCCTCTCTCTCTTCTATCTCTCTCACACACTCTTTTCCATCTCTCTCCCTCACACCAGCTCTTCTCTCTCCCTCTCTCTCTCACACAATCTTTTTTCCCTCTCTCTCACACGTTCTTCTCTCTCCTGCTCTCTCACACAGACACTCTTCTCCCTCTCTCACTCACACACACACACACGCTCTTGTCCCTCTCTCTCTCACACACACTCTCTTCTCCCTCTCTCTCTTCTCTCTCACACACAGACACTCTTCTCCCTCTCTCTCACACCCGCTCTTCTCTCTCTCACACACACACTCTTCTCCCTCTCTCACTCTGTCACGCACACGCTCTTCTCCCTCTCTATTTCGGACACACGCTCTCCTCCCTCTCTCTCTCACGCACACGCTCTTCTCCCTCTCTATTTCGGACACACGCTCTCCTCCCTCTCTCTCCCACACACACGCTCTTCTCCCTCTCTCACAACCACGCTCTTCTCCCTCACTCTCACACACACAAACTCTTCTCTCTCTCTCTCTCACGAACACTCTTCTAACTCTCTCCCTCGCACACACTCTTCTCCCTCCCTCCCCCACACACACACTCTTCTCCCTCCCTCCCCCACACACACACTCTTCTCCCTCTCTCTCACACACTCTTCTCCATCTCTCTCACACACACTCTTCTCCATCTCTCTTTCACACACACACGCTCTTCTCCCTCTCTCTCACACACACTCTTCTCCCTCTCTCTCACACACACTCTTCTCCATCTCTCTCACACACGCTCTTCTCCCTCTCTCTCACACACGCTCTTCTCCCTCTCTCTCACACACGCTCTTCTCCCTCTCTCACACACACGCTCTCCTCCCTCTCTCCCACACACACACTCTTCTCCCTCTCTCTCACACACATGATCTCCTCCCCCTCTCCCCCACACACACTCTTCTCCCTCTCTCTCACACATACTCTCTCCTCTCTCTCTCACACACACACGCTCTTCTCCCTCTCTCACACACATGCACTTCTCCCTCTCTCTCTTCTCTCTCACGCACACACTCTTTGCCCTCTCTCTCTAACACACACGCTTTTCTCCTTCACTCTCTCACACACACTCTTCTCCCTCTCGCTCTCACACACATGTTCTTCACCCTCTCTCTCACACACTCTTTTCCCTCTCTCTCTCTCTCTCACACCAGCTCTTCTCTCTCCCTCTCTCTGACACAATCTTTTTTCCCTCTCTCTCACACGTTCTTCTCTCTCCCGCTCTCTCACACAGACACTCTTCTCCCTCTCTCTCTCACTCACACACACACACGCTCTTGTCCCTCTCTCTCACACACACGCACTTCTCCCTCTCTCACACACACGCACTTCTCCCTCTCTCTCTTCTCTCTCACGCACACGCTCTTCTCCCTCTCTCTCTAACACACTCTCTTCTCCCTCTCTCTCACACCCGCTCTTCTCCCTCTCTCTCACACCCGCTCTTCTCCCTCTCTCTCTAACACACTCTCTTCTCCCTCTCTCTCTAACACACTCTCTTCTCCCTCTCTCTCACACCCGCTCTTCTCCCTCTCTCACACACACGTACTTCTCCCTCTCACTCTTCTCTCTCACGCACACGCTCTTCTCCCTCTCTCTCTAACACACTCTCTTCTCCCTCTTTCTCACACACACTCTTCTCCCTCTCTCTCTCACACACACTCTTCTCCCTCTCGCTCTCACACACTCTTCTCCCTCTCGCTCTCACACACTCTTCTCCCTTCGCTCTCACACACACATTCTTCACCCTCTCTCTCACACACTCTTCTCCCTCTCTCTCTCTCACACACACTCTTCTCCCTCTCGCTCTCACACACACATTCTTCACCCTCTCTCTCACACACACACGCTTTCCTACCTCTCTCTCACACACACTCTTCTCCCTCTCTCTCTCACACACACACTCTCTTCTCCCTCTCACACACATGGTCTTCTCTCTCTCTCTCTATCTCTCTCACACATGCTCTTCTCCCTCTCTCACACGCACGCTCTTCTCTCTCTCTCTCACACACACTGTTCTCCCTTTCTGACACACACACTCTTTTCCCTCTCTCTCTCTCACACACACTCTTCTCCCTTTCTGACACACACGCTCTTCTCCCTCTCTCTCTCACCCGTTCCCCTCTCTCTCACACACACGCTCTTCTCCTTTTCTCTTTCACACACACGCTCTTCTCCCTCTCTCTCACACAGACTCTTCTAACTCTCTCCCTCACACACACACACTCTTCTCCCTCTCTCTTTCACGCACACACACACGCTCTCCTCCCCCTCTCTCACACACACGCTCTCCTCCCTATCCCCCACATGCACACTCTTCTCCCTCTCTCTCTCACACCCGCTCTTCTCTCTCTCTCTCAAACAGACTCTACTCCCTCTCTCTCACACACATGCTCTTCTCCCTCTCTCTCACACACAGACACTCTTCTCCCTCTCTCTCTCACACCCGCTCTTCTCTTTCTCTCAAACATGCACTTCTCTCTCTCTCTCTCTGTCACACACACGTTCTTCTCCCTCTCTCTCTCACACACACGCTCTTCTCCCTCTCTCTCTCACACACACGCTCTTCTCCCTCTCTCTCTCACACACATGCTCTTCTCCCTCTCTCTCTCACACACACGCTCTTCTCCCTCTCTCTCTCACACACACACGCTCTTCTCCCTCTCTCTCTCTCTCACACTCCCTTCTCCCTCTCTCACACACACACAAACTCTTCTCCCTCCCTCTCTCACACACACTCTCTTCTCCCTCTCTCTCACAGAATCTCTTCTCCCTTTCTCTCTCTCTCTCTCACATATGCTCTTCTCCCTCTCTCTCTCACACCCGCTCTTCTCTTTCTCTCAAACATGCACTTCTCCCTCTCTCTCTATGTCACACACATGTTCTTCTCCCTCTCTCTCTCACACACACGCTCTTCTCCCTCTCTCTCTCACACACACGCTCTTCTCCCTCTCTCTCACACACACGCTCTTCTCCCTCTCTCTCACACACACACTCTCTTCTCCCTCTCTCACACACACACACAAACTCTTCTCCCTCCCTCTCTCACACACACTCTCTTCTCCCTCTCTCTCACAGAATCTCTTCTCCCTTTCTCTCTCTCACACACATGCTTTTCTCCCACTCTATCTCTCTCACACACGCACTTCTCCCTCTCTCTCTCACACACACGCACTTCTCCCTCTCTCACACACACGCTCATCTCCCTCTCTCCATTTCTCTGACACACTCACTTCTCCCTCTCTCCCTCTTTCTCTAAAACACACTCCGTTCTCCCTCTCTCTCTCACAGAATCTCTTCTCCCTTTCTCTCTCTCTCTCTCTCACATACGCTCTTCTCCCTCTCACACACATTCTCCTCCCTCTCACACACATGGTCTTCTCCTTCTCTCCCTATCTCTCTCACACATGCTCTTCTCCCTCTCTCACATACACGCTCTTCTCCCTCTCTCTCTCACACAAACACTCTTCTCCCTTTCTCTCTGACACACACACTCTTCTCCCTCCCTCCCCCACACACACACTCTTCTCCATCTCTCTCACACACACTCTTCTCCCTCTCACACACATGGTCTTCTCCCCCTCTCTCTATCTCTCTCACAGACGCTCTTCTCCCTCTCTCACACACACGCTCGTCTCCCTCCCTCTCTCTCACACACACTCTTCTCCCTTTCTCGCTGACACACACTCTCTTCTCCCCCTCTCTCTCACACATGCTCTTCTTCCTCTCTCTCTCACACCCGCTCTTCTCTCTCTCTCACACACACTCTTCTCCCTCTCTCACACACACTCTTCTCCCTCTCTATCTCAGACACACGCACTTCTCCCTCTCTCTCTCACACACGCGCTCTTCTCCCTCTCTCTCACACACGCGCTCTTCTCCCTCTCTCTCACACACACTCTCTTCTCCCTCTCTCTCTCTCACCCACTCTCTTCTCCCTCTCTCTCTCACCCACTCTCTTCTCCCTCTCTCTCTCTCACACACGCACTCTCTTCTCCCCCTCTCTCTCACAGAATCTCTTCTCACTTTCTCTCTCTCTCACACACGCGCTCTTCTCCCTCTCTCTCACACACGCGCTCTTCTCCCTCTCTCTCACACACACTCTCTTCTCCCTCTCTCTCTCACACACACTCTCTTCTCCCTCTCTCTCTCTCACCCACTCTCTTCTGCCTCTCTCTCTCTCACCCACGCTCTTCTCTCTCTCTCTCTCACACACGCACTCTCTTCTCCCCCTCTCTCTCTCAGAATCTCTTCTCCCTTTCTCTCTCTCTCACACACGCTCTTCTCCCTCTCTCTCACACACACGCTCTTCTCCCTCTCTCTCACACACACGCTCTTCTCCATCTCTCTCACACACACTCATCTCCCTCTCTCTCACACACACGCTCTTCTCCCTCTCTCTCTCTCGCACACGTTCTTCTCCCTCTCTCTCACACACATGCTCTTCTCCCTCTCTCACACACACACACTTCTCCCTCTCGCTCACACACACTCTTCTCCCTATCTCTCTCACACACACGCACTTCTCCCTCTCTCTCTCACACACACTCTCGTCTCCCTCCCTCTCTCTCTCACACACACGCTCTTCTCCCTCTCACACACATGGTCTTCTCCTTCTCTCTCTATCTCTCTCACACATGCTGTTCTCCCTCTCTCACACAAACACTCTTCTCCCTCCCTCTCTCTCACACACGTTCTTCTCCCTCTCTCTCACACACACACACACACTCTTCTCCCTATCTCTCTCACACATGCTCTTCTCCCTCTCTCTCTCACACACACTCTTCTCCCTTTCTGACACACACACTCCTCTCCCACTCTCTCACACACACTCTTCTCCCTATCTCTCTCACACATGCTCTTCTCCCTCTCTCTCTCACACATGCTCTTCTCCCTCTCTCTCTCACACATGCTCTTCTCCCTCTCTCTTTCACCCCTCCTCTCTCCCTCACACACGCTCTTCTCCCTCTCTCACCCGCTCTTCTCTCTCTCACACACACTCTTCTCCCCCTCTCTCTCTGTCACACAGACGCTCTTCTCCCTCTCTCTCCAACACACACGCTCTTCTCCCTCTCTCACCTGCTCTTCTCTCTCTCACACACACACTCTTCTCCCTCTCTATTTCAGACACACACTCTCCTACCTCTCTCTCTCACCCTCTCTCTCTTACCCACTCTCTTCTCCCTCTCTCCCTCACAAACACACACTCTTCTCCCTCTCTCACACACACGCTCTCCTCCCTCTCTCCCACACACACACTCTTCTCCCTCTCTCTCACACATACTCTCTCCTCCCTCTCTCCCACACACACACGCTCTTCTCCCTCTCTCACACACATGCACTTCTCCCTCTCTCTCTTCTCTCTCACGCACACACTCTTTGCCCTCTCTCTCTAACACACACGCTCTTCTCCTTCTCTCTCTCACACACACTCTTCTCCCTCTCGCTCTCACACACACGTTCTTCACCCTCTCTCTCACACACTCTTTTCCCTCTCTCTCTCTCTCACACCAGCTCTTCGCTCTCCCTCTCTCTCTTACACAATCTTTTTTCCCTCTCTCTCACACGTTCTTCTCTCCCCCGCTGTCTCACACAGACACTCTTCTCCCTCTCTCTTTCACTCACACACACTTCTCCCTCTCTCTCTTCTCTCTCACGCACACGCTCTTCTCCCTCTCTCTCTCACACACTCTCTTCACCCTCTCTCACACACACTCTCTTCTCCCTCTCTCTCTCACACACGCTTTTCTCCCACTCTCTCTTTCACACACGCTCTTGTCCCTCTCTCTCTCACACACACACACACTCTCTTCTCCCTCTCTCTCTCACACACACACACACTCTCTTCTCCCTCTCTCTCTCACACACTCTCTTCTCCCTATCTCTCTCAGACACTCTCTTCCCCCTCTCTCTCTCACACAAAGACGCTCTTCTCCCCCTCTCTCTCTCACGCACACTCTTCTCCCTCTCTCTCTCACACCCGCTCTTCTCTTTCTCTCAAACATGCACTTCTCCCTCTCTCTCTCTCACACACACGTTCTTCTCCCTCTCTCTCTCACACAAACTCTTCTCCCTCTCTCTCACACATACACTCTTCTCCCTCTCTCACACAAACACTCTTCTCCCTCCCTCCCTCTCTCACACACTCTTCTCCCTCTCTCTCTCACACAAACTCTTCTCCCTCTCTCTCACACATACGCTCTTCTCCCTCTCTCACACAAACACTCTTCTCCCTCCCTCTCTCTCACACACACTCTTCTCCCTCTCTCTCTCACACACACACGCTTTTCTCCCACTCTCTCTTTCACACACGCTCTTCTCCCTCTCTCACACACGCGCTCTTCTTCCTGTCTCTCTTTCACACACACACTCTTCTCCCTCTATTTCACACACACTCTTCTCCCTCTCTCTCTCTCACACACGCTCTTCTCCCTCTCTCTCTCACCCTCTCTCTCTTACCCACTCTCTTCTCCCTCTCTCTCACCCACTCCTCTCTCACTCACACACGCTCTCCTCCCACTCTCTCTCACCCTCTGTCTCTTACCCACTCTCTTCTCCCTCTCTCCCTCACAAACACACATTCTTCTCCCTCTCTCTTTCACGCATACACACATGCTCTCCTCCCCCTCTCTCACACACACGCTCTCCTCCCTATCTACCACACGCACACTCTTCTCCCTCTCTCACACCCGCTCTTCTCTCTCTCTCAAACAGGCTCTTCTCCCTCTCTCTCACACACACGCTCTTCTCCCTCTCTCTCTAACACACTCTCTTCACCCCTCTCTCACACACTCTCTTCTCCCCCTCTCTCATACACTCTCTTCTCCCTCTGTCTCTAACACACACGCTCTTCTCCTTCTCTCTCTCACACACACGCTCTTCTCCTTCTCTCTCTCACACACTCTCTTCCCCCTCTCTCTCACACACACCCTCTTCTCCTCTCTCTCTCTCACACACACTCTCTTCTCCTTCTCTCTCTCTCACACACACTCTCTTCTCCCTCTCTCACACAAACTCTTCTCCCTCTCTCTCTCTCACACACACTCTCTTCTCCCTCTCTCTCACACACACACTCTTCTCCCTCTCTCTCACACACACACTCTTCTCCCTCTCTCTCACACACACACTCTTCTCCCTCTCTCTCACACACGCTCTCCTCCCTCTCTCCCACACACACACTCTTCTCCCTCTCTCTCACACATACTCTCTCCTCCCTCTCTCCCACACACACACGCTCTTCTCCCTCTCTCACACACATGCACTTCTCCCTCTCTCTCTTCTCTCTCACGCACACACTCTTTGCCCTCTCTCTCTAACACACACGCTCTTCTCCTTCTCTCTCTCACACACACTCTTCTCCCTCTCGCTCTCACACACACGTTCTTCACCCTCTCTCTCACACACTCTCTTCTCCTTCTCTCTCTCTCACACACACTCTCTTCTCCCTCTCTCACACAAACTCTTCTCCCTCTCTCTCTCTCACACACACGCTCTTCTCCTTCTCTCTCTCACACACACGCTCTTCTCCTCTCTCTCACACACTCTCTTCCCCCTCTCTCTCACACACCCTCTTCTCCTCTCTCTCTCTCACACACACTCTCTTCTCCTTCTCTCTCTCTCACACACACTCTCTTCTCCCTCTCTCACACAAACTCTTCTCCCTCTCTCTCTCTCACACACACTCTCTTCTCCCTCTCTCTCACACCCGCTCTTCTCTCTCTCACACACACTCTTCTCCCTCTCTCACTCTGTCACGCACACGCTCTTCTCCCTCTCTATTTCGGACACACGCTCTCCTCCCTCTCTCTCTCACGCACACGCTCTTCTCCCTCTCTATTTCGGACACACGCTCTCCTCCCTCTCTCTCCCACACACACACTCTTCTCCCTCTCTCTCACACACTCTTCTCCCTCCCTCCCCCACACACACACTCTTCTCCCTCTCTCTCACACACTCTTCTCCATCTCTCTCACACACACTCTTCTCCATCTCTCTTTCACACACACACGCTC
>NW_027600713.1:0-10915 GCF_964194155.1 Cetorhinus maximus | reverse complement strand
ATAGAGCACAACAGAGCCAAACAGAGCCAAACAAAGCACAACAGAGCCAAACAGAGTCTAACAGGTCCAAACAGAGCCCAACAGAGCCAAAGGGAGCCAAACAGAGCCCAACAGAGCAAAACAGAGTGATACAGAGCAAAACAGAGTCAAACATAGCCAATCAGAACCAAACAGAGCTAAACAGAGCACAACAAAGACAAACAGAGTCAAACAGTGCCAAACAGAGCCAAACGGAGCCAAGCAGAGCCAAGCCAACCACAACAGAGCCAAACAGAGCCAAACAGAGACAAACAGAGACAAACAGAGCCAAACAAAGCACAACAGAGCCAAACAGAGCCCAACAGAGCCAAACGGAGCCAAGCAGAGCCAAGCCGACCACAACAGAGCCAAACAGAGCCAAACAGATACAAACAGAGCCAAACAGAGCCAAACGGAGCCAAACAAAGCACAACAGAGCCAAACAGAGCCAAACGGAGCCAAGCAGAGACAAGCCGACCACAACAGAGCCAAACAGAGCCAAACAGAGACAAACAGAGCCAAACAGAGCCAAACGGAGTCAAACCGAGGCGAACAGAGCAGATCACAGCAAAGCAGAGCCAAAGAACGTCAAACAGAGCAATATAGGGCCATACAGAGCCAAACTGATCCAAACAGAGCCAAACAGAGCCCAACTCAGCACAACAGAGCCAAACAGAGCCAAGCAGAGCCAAACAGAGCCAAACAGAGCCAAGCAGAGCCAAACAAAGCCCAACAGAGCAAAGCAGAGCCCATCAGAGCCAAACACATTCAAACAGAGCCAAACAGAGCACAAACGAGTCAAACAGAGCAAAATAAAGACAATCAGAGCCCAACAGAGCCAAACAGAGTGAAATAGATCAAAGCAGAGTCAAACAGAGCCTAACAGAGCCAAACAGAGCCAAACAGAGCAATACAGAGTGAAACAGAGCCAGACAGAGCCAAAAGAGCCAAGCAGAGCCAAACAGAGCCAACCAGAGTCAAACAGAGCAATAAAGGGCCAAACAGAGCAAAAGAGAGCCAAACAGAGGCAAACAGAGCCAACCAGAGCCATACAGACCACAACAGAGCCAAACAGAGCCAACCAGAGCCTAACAGAGACAAACAGAGCAAAACAGAGACAAACAGAGCCAACCAGAGTCAAACAGAGCAATAAAGGGCCAAACAGAGCAAAAGAGAACCAAACAGAGGCAAACAGAGCCAACCAGAGCCATACAGACCACAACAGAGCCAAACAGAGCCAACCAGAGCCTAACAGAGACAAACAGAGCAAAACAGAGACACACAGAGGCAAACAGAGGCAAACAGAGCCAAATAGACCCAAACGGAGCCAAACAGAGGCAAACGAGCAAAACGGAGCCAAACAGAGCCAAACAGAGTCAAACAGAGGAATATAGGGCCAAACAGAGCCAAACAGAGTCAAACAGAGCCAACAGAGCCAAACAGAGCCAAACAGAGCCAAACAGAGTCAGACGGAGCCCAACAGAGCCAAACAGATTCAACCAGAGCCAAACAGAGCCAAACAGAGCCCAGCAGAGTCAAGCAGAACAAAACAGAGCCAAGCAGAGTCAAACAGAGCCCAACAGAGCAAAACAGAGTGAAACAGAGCATACCAGAGCTAAGCAGAGCTGAACATAGCCAACCAGAGCCAAACAGAGCAAAGCAGAGTTAAACAGATCCAAACAGAGCACAACAGAGCCAAACAGAGCCAAACAGAGCAAAACCAACGCAAACAGAGCCAAACAGAGCAAAACAGTGCACAACAGAGCCAAACAGAGCCAAACAAAGCACAACAGAGCCAAACAGAGCCAACCAGATCCAAACGGAGCCCAACAGAGCCAATACAGAGCCAAACAGAGCCGAACAGAGCCAAACGGAGCCAAATAGAGCCTAACAGAGTAAAACAGAGCGAAACAGAGCCAACCAGAACCAAACAGAGGCCAACAGTGTGATACAGAGCAAAACAGAGCCAAACAGAGCCAAACAGAGCCAAACAGAGAAAAACAGAGTGAAACAGAGCCAGACAGAGCCAAACAGAGCCAAACAGAGCCAAACAGAGCCAAACAGAACCAAACAGAGCACGTCAAGACAAGGAGAGTCAAACCGAGCCAAAAAGAGCCAAACAGAGCCAAACGGAGCAAAACAGAGCCAAACAGAGCCAAACAGAGCCATACAGAGCCAAACGGAGCAAAACAGAGCCAAACAGAGCCAAACAGAGCCATACAGAGACAAACGGAGCAAAACGGAGCCAAACAGAGCCAAACAGAGCCAAACAAAGCACAACAGAGCCAAACAGAGCCAAACAGATCCAAACAGAGCCCAACAGAGCCAAAGGGAGCTAAACAGAGCCAAACAGAGCCAAACAGATCCAAATAGAGCACAACAGAGCCAAACAGAGCCAAACAAAGCACAACAGAGCCAAACAGAGCCAAACAGATGCAAACAGAGCCCAACAGAGCAAAACAGAGTGATACAGAGCAAAACAGAGTCAAACATAGCCAATCAGAACCAAACAGAGCTAAACAGAGCACAACAAAGACAAACAGAGTCAAACAGAGCCAAACAGAGCCAAACGGAGCCAAGCAGAGCCAGGCCGACCACAACAGAGCCAAACAGAGCCAAACAGAGACAAAGAGAGACAAACAGATCAATACAGAGCCAAACAGAGCCAATCAGAGCCAAACAGAGCGGAACAGAGCCATACAGACCACAATAGAGCCAAACAGAGCCAAACAGAGACAAACAGAGTCAAACAGAGCAATTAAGGGCCAAACAGAGACAAACAGAGCAAAACAGAGTGAAACAGAGGCAGACAGAGTCAAACAGAGCCAAACAGAGCCAAACAGAGCACATCAAGACAAGCAGAGTCAAACAGAGCCAAAATGAGACAAACAGAGCCAAACGGAGCAAAACAGAGCCAAACAGAGCCAAACAGTGCCAAACAGAGCCAAACGGAGCAAAACAGAGCCAAACAGAGCCAAACAGAGCAAAACAGGGTTAAACAGAGCCAAAGAGAGCCAAACCGATGCAAACAGAGCCAAACAGATCCAAATAGAGCACAACAGAGCCAAACAGAGCCAAAAAGAGCAAAACAGAGTTAAACAGAGCCAAACAGAGCCAAACCGATGCAAACAGAGCCAAACGGATCCAAATAGAGCACAACAGAGCCAAACAGAGCCAAACAGAGCCAAACAAAGCACAACAGAGCCAAACAGAGCCAAACAGATCCAAACAGAGCCCAACAGAGCCAAAGGGAGCTAAACAGAGCCAAACAGAGACAAACAGATCCAAATAGAGCACAACAGAGCCAAACAGAGCCAAACAAAGCACAACAGAGCCAAACAGAGCCAAACAGATGCAAACAGAGCCCAACAGAGCAAAACAGAGTGATACAGAGCAAAACAGAGTCAAACATAGCCAATCAGAACCAAACAGAGCTAAACAGAGCACAACAAAGACAAACAGAGTCAAACAGAGCCAAACAGAGCCAAACGGAGCCAAGCAGAGCCAGGCCGACCACAACAGAGCCAAACAGAGCCAAACAGAGACAAAGAGAGACAAACAGATCAATACAGAGCCAAATAGAGCCAATCAGAGCCAAACAGAGCCAAACAGTGCCAAACAAAGCACAACAGAGCCAAACAGAGCCAAACAGAGCCAAACTGAGCCAAGCAGAGCCAAGCCGACCACAACCGAGCCATACAGAGCCAAACAGAGCCAAACAGAGACAAACAGAGACAAACAGAGCAATACAGAGCCACACAGAGACAATCAGAGCCAAACAGAGCCAAACAGTGCCAAACAAAGCACAACAGAGCCAAACAGAGCCAAACAGAGCCAAACAAAGCCCAACAGAGACAAACAGAGTCAAGCAGAGCCAAACAGAGCCAAACAGAGCAAAACAGAGCCCAACAGAGCGAAACACATTCAAACAGAGCCAAACAGAGCCCAAACGAGTCAAACAGAATAAAACAAAGCCAAACAGAGCCCAAAGAGCTAATCAGAGTGAAACAGAGCAAAACAGAGACAAAACGAGCGGAACAGAGCCAAACAGAGCCAAGCAGAGCCAAACAGAGCCCAACACATTCAAACAGAGCCAAACAGATTCAAACAGATTCAAACACAGGCAAACAGAGCCAAGCAGAGCCCAACAGAGCCCAAACGAGTCAAACAGAGCAAAACAAAGCCAGTCAGAGCCCAACAGAGCCAAACAGAGTGAAACAGAGCTAAACAGAGCCAATACAGAGCAGAGCAGAGCCAGACAGAGCCAGACAGAGCAATACAGAGTGAAACAGAGCAAGACAGAGCCAAAAGATCCAAGCAGAGCCAAACAGAGCCAACCAGAGTCAAACAGAGCAATAAAGGGCAAAAGAGAGCCAAACAGAGCAAAAGAGAGCCAAACGGAGCCAAACAGAGCGGAACAGAGCCAAACAGACGACAACAGAGCCAAACAGAGCCAACCGGACCCAAACGGAGCGAAACAGAGGCAAACAGAGCAAAACAGAGCCAAACAGAGCCAAACAGTGTCAAACAGAGTAATACAGGGCCAAACAGAGCCAAACAGAGCCAAACAGAGCCAACAGAGCAAAAGAGAGCCAAACCGAGCAAAACAGAGCCAAAGAGAGCCAAACAGAGCCCAACAGAGCCAAACAGATTCAACCAGAGCCAAACAGAGCCAAACAGAGCCCAACAGAGTAAAGCATAACAAAACAGAGCACAAAAGAGCCAAACAGAGCTAAACAGAGCAAAGCAGAGCCCAACAGAGCCAAACACATTCAAACAGAGCCAAACAAAGCCAAACAGAGCCCAAACGAGTTAAACAGAGCAAAACAAAGGCAATCAGAGCCCAACAGAGCCAAACAGAGTGAAACAGAGCACAACAGTGCCAAACAGAGCCGAACAGAGACAAACAGAGCCAAACAGAGCAATACAGAATGAAACAGAGCCAGACAGAGCCAAAAGAGCCAAGCAGAGCCAACCAGAGACAATCAGAGTCAAACAGAGCAATAAAGGGCCAAACAGAGCCAGACAGAGCAAAGGAGAGCCAAACAGAGGCAAATTGAGCCAAACAGAGCCATACAGACCACAACAGAGCCAAACAGAGCCAGACAAAGCCTAACAGAGACAAACAGAGCAAAACAGAGCCAAACAGAGACAAACGGAGACAAACAGAGACAATCAGAGCAATAAAGGGCCAAACAGAGCCAAACAGAGCAAAAGAGAGACACACAGAGGCAAACAGAGCCAAACAGAGCAAAGCAGACCACAACAGTGCCAAACAGAGCCAAACAGAAACTAAGAGAGACAAACAGAGCCAAACAGATCCATACAGTGCCAAAAAGAGCACAACTAAGCCAAACAGAGCCAAACAGAGCCAAACAAAGCACAACAGAGCCAAACTGAGGCAAGCAGAGCCAGACAGAGCCAAACAGACCCAAACGGAGCCAAACAGAGGAAAACAGAGCAAAACAGAGCCAAACAGAGCCACACAGAGTCATACAGAGTAATAAAGGGCCAAACAGAGCCAACAGAGCCAAACAGAGCAGAACAGAGCCAAACAGAGCCAAACAGATTCAGACAGAGCCAAACAGAGCCAAACAGAGCCCAACAGAGTCAAGCAGAGCCAAACAGAGCCAAACAGAGCCAAACAGAGCCAGACACAGCATAACAGAGCCCAACAGAGCGAAACACATTCAAACAGATCCAAACAGAGCCCAAACGAGTGAAACAGAATAATACAAAGCCAAAGAGAGCCCAACAGAGCTAAACAGAGTGAAACAGAGCAAAAAAGAGCCAAAACGAGCCAAACAGAGCCAAACAGAGTCAAACAGAGCAATAAAGGGCCAGACAGAGCCAAACAGAGCAAAAGAGAGCCAAACAGAGGCATACAGAGCCAAACAGAGCCATACAGACCACAACAGAGCCAATACAGAGCCTAACAGAGACATACAGAGCAAAACAGACCCAAACAGAGACAAACAGAGCGACAAGAGACAAACAGAGCCATACAGTGCCAAAAAGAGCACAACTAAGCCAAAGAGAGCCGAACAGAGCCAAACAAAGCACAACACAGCCAAACTGAGGCAAGCAGAGCGAAACAGAGCCAAACAGAGCCAAACAGACCCAAACGTAGCCAAACAGAGGCAAACAGGGCAAAACAGAGCCAAACAGAGCCAAACAGAGTCAAACAGAGTAATACAGGGCCAAACAGAGCCAAACAGAGCCAACAGATCCAAACAGAGCCAAACAAAGCAAAACAGAGCCAAACAGAGCCAAACAGAGCCCAACAGAGCCAAACAGATTCAAACAGAGCCAAACAGAGCCAAGCAGAGCCCAACAGAGCCCAAACGAGTCAAACAGAGCAAAACAAAGCAAATCAGAGCCCAACAGAGCCAAACAGAGTGAATCAGAGCAAAACAGAGCCAAACAGAGCCGAGCAGTGCCAAACAGAGCCAAACAGAGCAATAGAGAGTGAAACAGAGACAGACAAAGCCAAAAGAGCCACGCAGAGCCAAACAGAGCCAACCAGAGTCAAACAGAGCAATAAAGGACCAAACAGAGCCAAACAGAGCAAAAGAGAGCCAAACAGAGGCATACAGAGCCAAACAGAGCAAAAGAGAGCCAAACAGAGGCAAACAGAGCGGAACAGAGCCATACAGACCACAACAGAGCCAAAGAGAGCCTAACAGAGACAAACAGAGCAAAACAGAGCCAAACAGAGTCAAGCAGAACAAAACAGAGCCAAACAGAGACAAACAGAGCCCAACAGAGGAATGCAGAGTTAAACAGAGCATAACAGAGACAAACAGATCCGAACAGAGCCTACCAGAGCCAGACAGAGCCAAACAGAGCCAAACAGAGCCAAACAGAGCACAACAGAGCCAAACAGAGCCAAACAGAGCAAAACCGAAGCAAACAGAGCCAAACAGAACCAAACAGAGCAAAGCAGAGCCCAACAGAGCCAAACACATTCAAACAGAGCCAAACAAAGCCAAACAGAGCCCAAACGAGTTAAACAGAGCAAAACAAAGCCAGTCAGAGCCCAACAGAGCCAAACAGAGTGAAACAGAGCCAAACAGAGCAAAACAGAGACAAACAGAGACAAACAGAGCAATAAAGGGCCTAACAGAGCCAAACAGTGCCAAAAAGGGCACAACTACGCCAAAGAGAACCGAACAGAGCCAAACAAAGCACAACACAGCCAAACTGAGGCAAGGAAAATGAATACAGAGCCAAACAGAGCCAAACAGAGCAATACAGAGTGAAACAGAGCCAGACAGAGCCAAAAGAGCCAAGCAGAGCCAATCAGAGCCAACCAGAGTCAAACAGAGCAATAAAGGGCCAAACAGAGCCAAACAGAGCAAAAGAGAGGCAAACAGAGCCAACCAGAGCCATAAAGACCACAACAGAGCCAAACAGAGCCAAACAGAGTGAAACAGAGGCAGACAGATTCAAACAGAGCCAAACAGAGCCAAACAGAGCACATCAAGACAAGCAGAGTCAAACAGAGCCAAAAAGAGACAAACAGAGCCAAACGGAGCAAAACAGAGCCAAACAGAGCCAAACAGAGCCATACAGAGCCAAACGGAGCAAAACAGAGCCAAACAGAGCCAAACAGAGCAATACAGAGCCACACAGAGACAATCAGAGCCAAACAGAGCCAAACAGTGCCAAACAAAGCACAACAGAGCCAAACAGAGCCAAACAGAGCCAAACAAAGCCCAACAGAGACAAACAGAGTCAAGCAGAGCCAAACAGAGCCAAACAGAGCAAAACAGAGCCCAACAGAGCGAAACACATTCAAACAGAGCCAAACAGAGCCCAAACGAGTCAAACAGAATAAAACAAAGCCAAACAGAGCCCAAAGAGCTAATCAGAGTGAAACAGAGCAAAACAGAGACAAAACGAGCGGAACAGAGCCAAACAGAGCCAAGCAGAGCCAAACAGAGCCCAACACATTCAAACAGAGCCAAACAGATTCAAACAGATTCAAACACAGGCAAACAGAGCCAAGCAGAGCCCAACAGAGCCCAAACGAGTCAAACAGAGCAAAACAAAGCCAGTCAGAGCCCAACAGAGCCAAACAGAGTGAAACAGAGCTAAACAGAGCCAATACAGAGCAGAGCAGAGCCAGACAGAGCCAGACAGAGCAATACAGAGTGAAACAGAGCAAGACAGAGCCAAAAGATCCAAGCAGAGCCAAACAGAGCCAACCAGAGTCAAACAGAGCAATAAAGGGCCAAAGAGAGCCAAACAGAGCAAAAGAGAGCCAAACGGAGCCAAACAGAGCGGAACAGAGCCAAACAGACGACAACAGAGCCAAACAGAGCCAACCGGACCCAAACGGAGCGAAACAGAGGCAAACAGAGCAAAACAGAGCCAAACAGAGCCAAACAGTGTCAAACAGAGTAATACAGGGCCAAACAGAGCCAAACAGAGCCAAACAGAGCCAACAGAGCAAAAGAGAGCCAAACCGAGCAAAACAGAGCCAAAGAGAGCCAAACAGAGCCCAACAGAGCCAAACAGATTCAACCAGAGCCAAACAGAGCCAAACAGAGCCCAACAGAGTAAAGCATAACAAAACAGAGCACAAAAGAGCCAAACAGAGCTAAACAGAGCAAAGCAGAGCCCAACAGAGCCAAACACATTCAAACAGAGCCAAACAAAGCCAAACAGAGCCCAAACGAGTTAAACAGAGCAAAACAAAGGCAATCAGAGCCCAACAGAGCCAAACAGAGTGAAACAGAGCACAACAGTGCCAAACAGAGCCGAACAGAGACAAACAGAGCCAAACAGAGCAATACAGAATGAAACAGAGCCAGACAGAGCCAAAAGAGCCAAGCAGAGCCAACCAGAGACAATCAGAGTCAAACAGAGCAATAAAGGGCCAAACAGAGCCAGACAGAGCAAAGGAGAGCCAAACAGAGGCAAATTGAGCCAAACAGAGCCATACAGACCACAACAGAGCCAAACAGAGCCAGACAAAGCCTAACAGAGACAAACAGAGCAAAACAGAGCCAAACAGAGACAAACGGAGACAAACAGAGACAATCAGAGCAATAAAGGGCCAAACAGAGCCAAACAGAGCAAAAGAGAGACACACAGAGGCAAACAGAGCCAAACAGAGCAAAGCAGACCACAACAGTGCCAAACAGAGCCAAACAGAAACTAAGAGAGACAAACAGAGCCAAACAGATCCATACAGTGCCAAAAAGAGCACAACTAAGCCAAACAGAGCCAAACAGAGCCAAACAAAGCACAACAGAGCCAAACTGAGGCAAGCAGAGCCAGACAGAGCCAAACAGACCCAAACGGAGCCAAACAGAGGAAAACAGAGCAAAACAGAGCCAAACAGAGCCACACAGAGTCATACAGAGTAATAAAGGGCCAAACAGAGCCAACAGAGCCAAACAGAGCAGAACAGAGCCAAACAGAGCCAAACAGATTCAGACAGAGCCAAACAGAGCCAAACAGAGCCCAACAGAGTCAAGCAGAGCCAAACAGAGCCAAACAGAGCCAAACAGAGCCAGACACAGCATAACAGAGCCCAACAGAGCGAAACACATTCAAACAGATCCAAACAGAGCCCAAACGAGTGAAACAGAATAATACAAAGCCAAAGAGAGCCCAACAGAGCTAAACAGAGTGAAACAGAGCAAAAAAGAGCCAAAACGAGCCAAACAGAGCCAAACAGAGTCAAACAGAGCAATAAAGGGCCAGACAGAGCCAAACAGAGCAAAAGAGAGCCAAACAGAGGCATACAGAGCCAAACAGAGCCATACAGACCACAACAGAGCCAATACAGAGCCTAACAGAGACATACAGAGCAAAACAGACCCAAACAGAGACAAACAGAGCGACAAGAGACAAACAGAGCCATACAGTGCCAAAAAGAGCACAACTAAGCCAAAGAGAGCCGAACAGAGCCAAACAAAGCACAACACAGCCAAACTGAGGCAAGCAGAGCGAAACAGAGCCAAACAGAGCCAAACAGACCCAAACGTAGCCAAACAGAGGCAAACAGGGCAAAACAGAGCCAAACAGAGCCAAACAGAGTAATACAGGGCCAAACAGAGCCAAACAGAGCCAACAGATCCAAACAGAGCCAAACAAAGCAAAACAGAGCCAAACAGAGCCAAACAGAGCCCAACAGAGCCAAACAGATTCAAACAGAGCCAAACAGAGCCAAGCAGAGGCCAACAGAGCCCAAACGAGTCAAACAGAGCAAAACAAAGCAAATCAGAGCCCAACAGAGCCAAACAGAGTGAATCAGAGCAAAACAGAGCCAAACAGAGCCGAGCAGTGCCAAACAGAGCCAAACAGAGCAATAGAGAGTGAAACAGAGACAGACAAAGCCAAAAGAGCCACGCAGAGCCAAACAGAGCCAACCAGAGTCAAACAGAGCAATAAAGGACCAAACAGAGCCAAACAGAGCAAAAGAGAGCCAAACAGAGGCATACAGAGCCAAACAGAGCAAAAGAGAGCCAAACAGAGGCAAACAGAGCGGAACAGAGCCATACAGACCACAACAGAGCCAAGCAGAGCCTAACAGAGACAAACAGAACAAAACAGAGCCAAACAGAGTCAAGCAGAACAAAACAGAGCCAAACAGAGACAAACAGAGCCCAACAGAGGAATGCAGAGTTAAACAGAGCATAACAGAGACAAACAGATCCGAACAGAGCCTACCAGAGCCAGACAGAGCCAAACAGAGCCAACCAGAGCCAAACAGAGCACAACAGAGCCAAACAGAGCCAAACAGAGCAAAACCGAAGCAAACAGAGCCAAACAGAACCAAACAGAGCAAAGCAGAGCCCAACAGAGCCAAACACATTCAAACAGAGCCAAACAAAGCCAAACAGAGCCCAAACGAGTTAAACAGAGCAAAACAAAGCCAGTC
>NW_027600712.1:0-10929 GCF_964194155.1 Cetorhinus maximus | reverse complement strand
TGAGTGAGTGTGAGTGTGAGTGAGTGTGAGAGTGAGTGTGTGAGAGTGAGTGTGTGAGAGAGTGAGTGTGAGAGAGTGAGTGTGAGAGAGAGAGAGTGTGAGAGTGTGAGTGAGTGTGAGAGAGTGAGTGTGTTTGAGTGTGAGTGAGTGTGAGAGTGTGTGAGAGTGTGAGAGTGCGAGTGAGTGTGAGTGAGTGTGAGTGAGTGTGAGTGAGTGTGGGTGAGTGTGAGTGAGTGTGAGTGAGTGTGGATGAGTGTGGGTGAGTGTGAGTGAGTGTGTGTGTGAGAGTGTGAGAGGGTGAGAGAGTGAGAGTGTGAGAGAGTGAGAGAGTGAGTGTGTGAGAGTGTAAGTGTGAGTGAGTGTTAGTGAGTGTGAGTGAGTGTGAGAGTGAGTGTGTGAGAGTGAGTGTGTGAGAGTAAGTGTGAGAGAGTGAGTGTGAGAGAGTGACTGTGAGAGAGTGAGTGTGTGAGAGTGTGAGTGAGTGTGAGAGAGTGAGTGTGAGAGAATGAGTGTGTGAGAGTGAGTGAGAGTGTGAGAGAGTGAGTGTGTGTGAGTGTGAGAGAGTGTGAGTGAGTGTGAGAGTGTGTGAGAGTGTGTGAGAGTGTGTGAGAGAGAGAGAGAGAAAGTGAGAGAGAGTGAGAGACTGTGTGTGAGTGGGTGAGAGTGTGAGAGTGTGAGTGTGAGTGAGTGTGAGAGAGTGAGTGTGTGTGATTGAGTGTGGAGAGGTGAGTGTGTGTGAGTGAGTGTTAGGGAGTGAGTGTGAGAGAGTGAGTGTGAGAGAGTGAGTGTGTGTGAGTGAGTGTGAGAGAGTGAGTGTGTGTGAGTGAGTGTTAGGGAGTGAGTGTGAGAGAGTGAGTGTGAGAGAGTGAGTATGTGAGAGTGAGTGTGTGAGACTGTGAGAGATGTGTGTGAGAGTGAGTGTGTGAGAGTGTGTGAGTGTGAGAGAGTGAGTGTGTGTGAGTGTGAGTGAGTGTGAGAGAGTGAGTGTGTGAGAGTGCGTGTGTGAGACTGTGAGAGAGTGTGAGAGAGTGAGTGTGAGAGAGTGAGTGTGAGAGAGTGAGTGTGTGAGGGTGAGTGAGAGTGTGAGAGAGTGAGTGTGTGTGAGTGTGAGAGAGTGTGAGTGAGTGTGGAGTGTGTGAGAGTGTGTGAGAGTGTGTGAGAGTGAGTGAGAGTGTGAGTGAGTGTGGGTGAGTGTGAGTGTGTGTGAGGGTGTGAGAATGGGAGAGTGGAGAGAGTGTGATAGTGAGAAGGGTGAGTGAGAGTGTGGGTGAGTGTGTGAGAGTCTGAGAGTGAGAGAGTGAGTGTGTGAGAGTGAGTGTGAGAGTGTGTGATTGTGAGTGTGTTTGAGTGAGTGTGAGAGAGTGAGTGTGAGTGAGCGAGTGAGTGAGTGTGTGAGAGTTTGTGTGTGTGAGTGTCAGAGTGTGTGTGAGTGAGTGTGAGTGCTGTGTGTGAGTGTGAGTGAGAGAGTGAGTGTGTGAGATTGTGAGTGAGTGTGAGAGAATGAGTGTGTGTGAGTGTGAGTGAGTGTGAGAGAGTGAGTATGTGAGAGTGAGTATGTGAGAGTGAGTGTGTGAGAGTGAGTGTGAGAGAGTGAGTGTGAGAGAGTGTGAAAGAGTTTGAGAGAGTGAGTGTGTGTGAGTGAGTGTCAGAGTGTGTGAGAGAGTGATTGAGTGTGAGTGAGTGTGTGAGAGTGTGAGAGAGTGAGAGTGTGAGTGTGAGTGAGTGTGAGAGAGTGTGTGAGAGTGAGTGTTAGAGAGTGAGTGTGAGAGGAGTGAGTGTGTGAGAGTGAGTGTGTGAGAGTGTGAGAGAGTGAGTGTGTGAGAGTGAGTGAGTGTGTGAGTGATTGTGTGAGAGTGTGTGAGAGTGTGAGTGAGTGTGAGTGAGTGTGTGAGAGGGTGTGAGAGTGTGAGTGAGTGTGAGTGAGTGTGTGTGAGAGTGTGAGAGAGTGAGAGTGTGAGAGTGGGAGAGTGAGACAGTGTGAGTGAGAGTGCGGGTGAGTGTGTGAGAGTGTGAGAGTGAGAGAGTGAGACAGTGTGAGTTAGTGAGTGTGTGAGTGAGTGTGAGTGAGTGTGTGTGAGAGTGTGAGAGTGTGAGAGTTTGAGAGAGTGAGAGAGTGAGAGTGTGAGAGAGTGAGAGTGTGAGAGAGTGAGTGTGTGAGAGTGTGAGTGAGTGTGAGAGAGTGAGTGTGTGTGAGTGTGAGTGAGTGTGAGAGAGTGAGTATGTGAGAGTGAGTGTGTGAGAGTGAGTGTGAGAGAGTGAGTGTGTGAGAGTGAGAGTGTGAGAGTGAGTGTGAGAGAGTGAGTGTGTGAGAGTGTGAATGAGTGAGTGTGTGTGAGTGTGAGTGAGTGTGAGAGTGTGTGAGAGAATGAGTGAGTGTGAGTGAGTGCGTGAGAGTGTGAGAGAGTGAAAGTGAGAGAGTGTGAGAGTGGGAGAGTGAGACAGTGTGAGTGAGTGTGAGTGAGTGTGTGTGAGAGTGTGAGAATGTGAATGAGTGTGAGAGAGTGAGTATGTGAGAGTGCGTGAGAGTGAGTGTGTGAGAGTCAGTGTGAGAGAGTGTGTGTGAGAGTGTGAATGAGTGTGAGAGAGTGAGTGTGTGTGAGTGTGAGTTAGTGTGTGAGAGAGTGAGTATGTGAGAGTAAGAGTGTGAGAGTGAGTGTGTGAGAGTGAGTGTGAGAGAGTGAGTGTGTGTGTGTGAATGAGTGTGAGAGTGTGTGAGAGAGTGAGTTAGTGTGAGTGAGTGTGTGAGAGTGAGTGTGTGAGTGTGAGTGAGGGTTGGAGTGAGTGTGAGAGAGTGAGTATGTGAGAGTGAGTGTGTGAGAGTGAGTGCGAGAAAGTGAGTGTGTGAGAGTGTGAGTGAGTGTGAGAGAGTGTGTGTGAGTGTGAGTGAGTGTGAGAGAGTGAGCATGTGAGAGTGAGTGTGTGAGAGTGAGTGTGAGAGAGTGAGTGTGTGAGAGTGAGAGTGTGAGACTGAGTGTGAGAGAGTGAGTGTGTGAGAGTGTGAATGAGTGAGTGTGTGTGAGTTTGAGTGAGTGTGAGAGTGTGTGAGAGAATGAGTGAGTGCGAGTGAGGGTGTGAGAGTGTGAGAGAGTGAAAGTGTGAGAGTGGGAGAGTGAGACAGTGTGAGTGAGTGAGAGTGAGTGTGAGTGAGTGTAAGTGAGTGTGTGTGAGAGTGTGAGAGTGTGAGAATGTGAATGAGTGTGAGAGAGTGAGTATGTGAGAGTGTGTGAGAGTGAGTGTGTGAGAGTGAGTCTGAGAGAGTGAGTGTGTGTGAGTGTGAGTGAGTGTGAGAGAGTGAGTGTGTGAGAGTGAGTGTGTGAAAGTGAGTGTGTGAGACTGTGAGAGAGTGTGTGAGAGAGTGAGTGAGAGAGTGAGTGTGAGAGAGTGAGTGTGTGAGAGTGAGTGAGAGTGTGAGAGAGTGAGTGTGTGTGAGTGTGAGTGAGTGTGAGAGAGTGAGTGTGTGTGGGTGAGTGTTAGGGAGTGAGTGTGAGAGAGTGAGAGTGAGTGAGTGAGAGTGAGTGTGTGAGACTGTGAGAGAGTGTGTGAGAGAGTGAGTGTGAGAGAGTGAGTGTGTGAGAGTGAGTGAGAGTGTGAGAGTGAGTGTGTGTGAGTGTGAGTGAGTGTGAGTGAGTGTGAGAGTTTGTGAGAGTGTGTGAGAGGTGAGTGAGAGTGTGAGTGAGTGTGAGTGTGTGTGAGATTGTGAGAGTGGGAGAGTGGGAGAGGGAGACAGTGTGAGTGAGGAGTGGGTGAGTGTGTGAGAGTATGAGAGTGAGAGAGTGAGACAGTGTGAGTTAGTGAGTGGTGTGAGTGAGTGTGAGTGAGTGTGAGTGAGTGAGTGTGCGTGAGAGTGTGAGAGTGTGAGAGATGAGAGTGAGAGTGAGTGTGTGAGAGTGTGTGTGAGTGAGTGTGAGAGAGTGAGTGTGAGAGAGTGTGAAAGAGTGTGAGAGAGTGAGTGTGTGTGAGTGTGAGTTAGTGTGAGAGTGTGTGAGAGAGTGAGTGAGTGTGAGTGAGTGTGGGAGAATGTGAGAGAGTGAAAGTGTGAGAGCGTGAGAGTGGGAGAGTGAGACAGTGTGAGTGAGAGTGTGAGTGAGTGTGTGAGAGTGTGAGAGAGTGAGAGTGTGAGTATGAGTGAGTGTGAGAGAGTGTGTGTGAGTGAGTGTTAGAGAGTGAGTGTGAGAGGAGTGAGTGTGTGAGAGTGAGTGTGTGAGTGTGAGTGAGTGTGTGAGTGAGTGTGTGAGAGTGTGTGAGAGTGTGAGTGAGTGTGAGTGAGTGAGAGGGGAGTGTGAGTGAGTGTGTGTGAGAGTGTGAGAGAGTGAGAGTGTGAGAGTGTGAGAGTGGGAGGTGGGAGAGTGAGACAGTGTGAGTGAGAGTGTGGGTGAGTGTGTGAGAGTGTGAGAGTGTGAGAGTGAGAGAGTGAGACAGTGTGAGTTAGTGGTGTGTGAGTGAGTGTGAGTGAGTGTGTGTGAAGTGTGAGAGTGTGAGAGTGTGAGAGAGTGAGTGTGTGTGAGTGTGAGTGTGAGAGAGTGAGTGTGTGAGAGTGAGTGTGTGAGAGTGAGTGTGAGACAGTGAGTGTGTGAGAGTGAGTGTGTGAGAGTGAGTGTGAGAGAGTGAGTGTGTGAGAGTGAGTGTGTGAGAGTGAGTGTGAGAGGGTGAGTGTGTGAGAGTGTGAATAGGTGAGAGATAATCAGTGTGTGTGAGTGAGTGTGTGAGAGTGTGAGAGAGTGAAAGTGTGAGAGTGTGAGAGTGGGACAGTGAGACAGTGTGAGTGAGAGTGTGAGTGTGTGAGAGTGTGGGAGAGTGAGTGTGTGAGTGTGAGTGAGTGTTAGAGAGTGAGTGTGAGAGAGTGAGTGTGAGAGTGTGAGAGTGTGAGAGAGTGAGTGTGTGTGAGTGTGAGTGTGAGAGTGTGAGAGTGTATGAGAGTGTGTGCGTGTGAGTGAGTGTGAGTGATAGTGAGTGATATTGAGTGAGTGTGAGTGAGTGTGATTGAGTGTGTGAGTGTGTGAGAGTGTGAAAGAGTGTGAGAGAGAGAGAGTGGGAGAGTGGGAGAGTGAGACGGTGTGAGTGAGAGTGTGAGTGAGTGTGTGAGAGTGTGAGAGAGTGAGTGTGTGAGAGTGTGTGAGTGTGAGAGAGTGAGTGTGTGTGAGTGTGAGTGAGTATGAGAGAGTGAGTGTGTGTGAGTGTGAGAGAGTGAGTGTGCGTGAGTGTGTGAGTATGAGAGAGTGAGTGAGTGTGTGTGAGTGAGGGTGAGAGAGTTTGAGAGTGAGAGAGTGAGACAGTGTGAGTTAGTGTGTGTGAGTGAGTGTGAGTGAGTGTGATTGAGTGTGTGAGTGTGTGAGAGTGTGAAAGAGTGAGAGAGAGAGAGAGTGGGAGAGTGGGAGAGTGTGACGGTGTGAGTGAGAGTGTGAGTGAGTGTGTGAGAGTGTGAGAGAGTGAGTGTGTGTGAGTGTGTGAGTGTGAGAGAGTGAGTGTGTGTGAGTGTGAGTGAGTATGAGAGAGTGAGTGTGTGTGAGTGTCAGTGAGTGTGAGAGAGTTTGCGAGTGAGAGAGTGAGACAGTGTGAGTTAGTGTGTGTGAGTGTGTGTGAGTGAGTGTGGGTATGTGTGAGTCAGTGTGTGTGAGAGTGTGAGAGTGAGACGGTGTGAGTGAGAGTGTGAGTGAGTGTGTGAGAGTTTGAGAGTGAGAGAGTGAGACAGTGTGAGTTAGTGAGTGTGAGTGAGTGTGAGTGAGTGTGGGTATGTGTGAGTGAGTGTGTGTGAGAGTGTGAGAGGGTGTGAGAGTGAGAGAGTGAGAGAGTGAGAGTGTGAGAGAGTGAGAGTGTGAGAGAGTGAGAGAGTGAGAGAGTGAGTGTGTGAGCGTGTAAGTGTGAGTGAGTGTGTGTGTGTGAGTGAGTGTGAGAGTGAGTGTTTGAGAGTGAGTGTGTGAGAGTGTGAGAGTGTGAGAGAGTGAGAGTGTGAGTGTGTGAGAGTGTGAGTGAGTGTGAGAGAGTGAGTGTGTGTGAGTGTGAGTGTGAGAGAGTGACTATGTGAGAGTGAGTGTGTGAGAGTGAGTTTGAGAGAGTGAGTGTGTGAGTGTGAGTGTGTGAGATTGAGTGTGAGAGGGTGAGTGTGTGAGAGTGTGAATGAGTGTGAGAGAGTGAGTGTGTTTGAGTGAGTGTGTGAGAGTGTGAGAGAGTGAAATTGTGAGAGTGTTAGAGTGGGAGAGTGAGACAGTGTGAGTGAGAGTGTTAGTGTGTGAGAGTGTGAGAGAGTGAGTGTGTGAGTGTGAGTGAGTGTGAGAGAGTGAGTGTGTGTGAGTGAGTGTTAGAGAGTGAGTGTGAGAGAGTGATTGTGAGAGTGTTAGTGTGTGAGAGTGTGAGAGAGTGAGTGTGAGAGAGTGAGTGTTAGAGAGTGAGTGTGAGAGAGTGTGAGAGTGTGAGAGTGTATGAGAGTGTGTGCGTGTGAGTGAGTGTGAGTGATAGTGAGTGTTATTGAGTGAGTGTGAGTGAGTGTGATTGAGTGTGTGAGTGTGTGAGAGTGTGAAAGAGTGTGAGAGAGAGAGAGTGGGAGAGTGGGAGAGTGAGACGGTGTGAGTGAGAGTGTGAGTGAGTGTGTGAGAGTGTGAGAGAGTGAGTGTGTGAGAGTGTGAGTGTGAGAGAGTGAGTGTGTGTGAGTGTGAGTGAGTATGAGAGAGTGAGTGTGTGTGAGTGTGAGAGAGTGAGTGTGCGTGAGTGTGTGAGTATGAGAGAGTGAGTGAGTGTGTGTGAGTGAGGGTGAGAGAGTTTGAGAGTGAGAGAGTGAGACAGTGTGAGTTAGTGTGTGTGAGTGAGTGTGAGTGAGTGTGATTGAGTGTGTGAGTGTGTGAGAGTGTGAAAGAGTGAGAGAGAGAGAGAGTGGGAGAGTGGGAGAGTGTGACGGTGTGAGTGAGAGTGTGAGTGAGTGTGTGAGAGTGTGAGAGAGTGAGTGTGTGTGAGTGTGTGAGTGTGAGAGAGTGAGTGTGTGTGAGTGTGAGTGAGTATGAGAGAGTGAGTGTGTGTGAGTGTGAGTGAGTGTGAGAGAGTTTGAGAGTGAGAGAGTGAGACAGTGTGAGTTAGTGTGTGTGAGTGTGTGTGAGTGAGTGTGGGTATGTGTGAGTCAGTGTGTGTGAGAGTGTGAGAGTGAGACGGTGTGAGTGAGAGTGTGAGTGAGTGTGTGAGAGTTTGAGAGTGAGAGAGTGAGACAGTGTGAGTTAGTGAGTGTGAGTGAGTGTGAGTGAGTGTGGGTATGTGTGAGTGAGTGTGTGTGAGAGTGTGAGAGGGTGTGAGAGTGAGAGAGTGAGAGAGTGAGAGTGTGAGAGAGTGAGAGTGTGAGAGAGTGAGAGAGTGAGTGTGTGAGCGTGTAAGTGTGAGTGAGTGTGTGTGTGTGAGTGAGTGTGAGAGTGAGTGTTTGAGAGTGAGTGTGTGAGAGTGTGAGAGTGTGAGAGTGTGAGAGAGTGAGAGTGTGAGTGTGTGAGAGTGTGAGTGAGTGTGAGAGAGTGAGTGTGTGTGAGTGTGAGTGTGAGAGAGTGACTATGTGAGAGTGAGTGTGTGAGAGTGAGTTTGAGAGAGTGAGTGTGAGTGTGTGAGATTGAGTGTGAGAGGGTGAGTGTGTGAGAGTGTGAATGAGTGTGAGAGAGTGAGTGTGTGTGAGTGAGTGTGTGAGAGTGTGAGAGAGTGAAATTGTGAGAGTGTTAGAGTGGGAGAGTGAGACAGTGTGAGTGAGAGTGTTAGTGTGTGAGAGTGTGAGAGAGTGAGTGTGTGAGTGTGAGTGAGTGTGAGAGAGTGAGTGTGTGTGAGTGAATGTTAGAGAGTGAGTGTGAGAGAGTGATTGTGAGAGTGTTAGTGTGTGAGAGTGTGAGAGAGTGAGTGTGAGAGAGTGAGTGTTAGAGAGTGAGTGTGAGAGAGTGAGTGTGAGAGAGTGAGTGTGAGAGTGTGAGAGAGTGAGTGTGTGTGAGTGTGAGTGTGAGAGTGTGAGAGTGTATGAGAGTGTGTGCGTGTGAGTGAGTGTGTGTGATAGTGAGTGATATTGAGTCAGTGTTAGTGAGTGTGGTTGAGTGTGTGAGTGTGTGAGAGTGTGAAAGAGTGGGAGAGAGAGAGTGGGAGAGTGAGACGGTGTGAGTGAGAGTGTGAGTAAGAGAGTGAGTGTGTGAGATTGTGAGTGAGTGTGAGAGAGTGAGTGTGTGTGAGTGTGAGAGTTTTTGTGTGCATGTGAGTGTGTGTGAGTGAGATTGTGTGTGAGTGAGTGTGAGTGAGAGTGTGATTGTGCGTGAGAGTTTGTGTGAGTGTGACTGTGTGTGAGTGAGTGTGAGTGAGAGTATGAGTGTGAGAGAGTGAGTGTGTGAGAGTGTGAGTGAGTGTGAGAGTGTGTGAGTGTGTGTGTGTGTGTGTGAGTGTGTGTGAGTGCATGTGTGAGTGAGTGTGAGTGAGAGTGTGAGTGAGTGTGTGAGTGTGAGTGAGTGTGAGAGTGTGTGAGTGTGATAGTGTGAGTGAGTGTGAGAGTGTGAGTGAGTGTGAGAGAGAGTGTGTGAGAGTGTGAGAGAATGTGAGAGAGTGTGAGAGTGTGTGAGAGTTTGTGAGAGAGAGAGTGAGAGAAAGTGAGAGAGAGTTAGAGATTGTGTGTGAGAGTGTGTGAGAGTGAGAGAGTGAGAGCGTGAGAGTGTGAGAGAGTGAGAGTGTGAGAGAGTGAGAGTGGGAGAGTGAGACAGTGTGAGTGAGAGTGTGAGTGTGTGAGAGTGTGGGAGAGTGAGTGTGTGAGTGTGAGTGAGTGTGAGAGAGTGAGTGTGAGAGAGTGAGTGTGAGAGTGTGAGAGTGTGAGAGTGTATGAGAGTGTGTGCGTGTGAGTGAGTGTGAGTGATAGTGAGTGATATTGAGTGAGTGTGAGTGAGTGTGATTGAGTGTGTGAGTGTGTGAGAGTGTGAAAGAGTGTGAGAGAGAGAGTGGGAGAGTGAGACGGTGTGAGTGAGAGTGTGAGTGAGTGTGTCAGAGTGTGAGAGAGTGAGTGTGTGAGAGTGTGTGAGTGTGAGAGAGTGAGTGTGTGTGAGTGTGAGTGAGTATGAGAAAGTGAGTGTGTGTGAGTGTGAGAGAGTGTGTGTGCGTGAGTGTGAGTGAGTATGAGAGAGTGAGTGTGTGTGAGTGTGAGTGAGGGTGAGAGAGTTTGAGAGTGAGAGAGTGAGACAGTGTGAGTTAGTGTGTGTGAGTGAGTGTGAGTGAGTGTGATTGAGTGTGTGAGTGTGTGAGAGTGTGAAAGAGTGTGAGAGAGAGAGAGTGGGAGAGTGGGAGAGTGTGACGGTGTGAGTGAGAGTGTGAGTGAGTGTGTGAGAGTGTGAGAGTGTGAGAGAGTGAGTGTGTGTGAGTGTGTGAGTGTGAGAGAGTGAGTGTGTGTGAGTGTGAGTGAGTATGAGAGAGTGAGTGTGTGTGAGTGTGAGTGAGTGTGAGAGAGTTTGAGAGTGAGAGAGTGAGACAGTGTGAGTTAGTGTGTGTGAGTGTGTGTGAGTGAGTGTGGGTATGTGTGAGTCAGTGTGTGTGAGAGTGTGAGAGTGAGACGGTGTGAGTGAGAGTGTGAGTGAGTGTGTGAGAGTTTGAGAGTGAGAGAGTGAGACAGTGTGAGTTAGTGAGTGTGAGTGAGTGTGAATGAGTGTGGGTATGTGTGAGTGAGTGTGTGTGAGAGTGTGAGAGGGTGTGAGAGTGAGAGAGTGAGAGTGTGAGAGAGTGAGAGTGTGAGAGAGTGAGAGAGTGAGTGTGTGAGCGTGTAAGTGTGAGTGAGTGTGTGTGTGAGTGAGTGTGAGAGTGAGTGTTTGAGAGTGAGTGTGTGAGAGTGTGAGAGTGTGAGAGTGTGAGAGTGTGAGAGAGTGAGAGTGTGAGTGTGTGAGAGTGTGAATGAGTGTGAGAGAGTGAGTGTGTGTGAGTGTGAGTGTGAGAGAGTGACTATGTGAGAGTGAGTGTGTGAGAGTGAGTTTGAGAGAGTGAGTGTGTGAGTGTGAGTGTGTGAGATTGAGTGTGAGAGGGTGAGTGTGTGAGAGTGTGAATGAGTGTGAGAGAGTGAGTGTGTGTGAGTGAGTGTGTGAGAGTGTGAGAGAGTGAAATTGTGAGAGTGTTAGAGTGGGAGAGTGAGACAGTGTGAGTGAGAGTGTTAGTGTGTGAGAGTGTGAGAGAGTGAGTGTGTGAGTGTGAGTGAGTGTGAGAGAGTGAGTGTGTGTGAGTGAGTGTTAGAGAGTGAGTGTGAGAGAGTGAGTGTGAAAGAGTTAGTGTGTGAGAGTGTGAGAGAGTGAGTGTGAGAGAGTGAGACAGTGTGAGTTAGTGAGTGTGAGTGAGTGTGAGTGAGTGTGGGTATGTGTGAGTGAGTGTGTGTGAGAGTGTGAGAGGGTGTGAGAGTGAGAGAGTGAGAGAGTGAGAGTGTGAGAGAGTGAGAGAGTGAGAGAGTGAGAGAGTAAGTGTGTGAGCGTGTAAGTGTGAGTGAGTGTGTGTGTGTGAGTGAGTGTGAGAGTGAGTGTTTGAGAGTGAGTGTGTGAGAGTGTGAGAGTGTGAGAGTGTGAGAGAGTGAGAGTGTGAGTGTGTGAGAGTGTGAGTGAGTGTGAGAGAGTGAGTGTGTGTGAGTGTGAGTGTGAGAGAGTGACTATGTGAGAGTGAGTGTGTGAGAGTGAGTTTGAGAGAGTGAGTGTGTGAGTGTGAGTGTGTGAGATTGAGTGTGAGAGGGTGAGTGTGTGAGAGTGTGAATGAGTGTGAGAGAGTGAGTGTGTGTGAGTGAGTGTGTGAGAGTGTGAGAGAGTGAAATTGTGAGAGTGTTAGAGTGGGAGAGTGAGACAGTGTGAGTGAGAGTGTTAGTGTGTGAGAGTGTGAGAGAGTGAGTGTGTGAGTGTGAGTGAGTGTGAGAGAGTGAGTGTGTGTGAGTGAGTGTTAGAGAGTGAGTGTGAGAGAGTGATTGTGAGAGTGTTAGTGTGTGAG
>NW_027600711.1:7500-10937 GCF_964194155.1 Cetorhinus maximus | reverse complement strand
ACTGCATTTTAGCCGGGGATTGATGTCCCTTCGGCCCCTCTGCTGGGGTAGACTGTTTGCCACGAAGAGTGGGGGGGGTGGGGAGAGGGGTTGGTGGACAGCTCAAACCTCCAACAGAAACTGGGACGCGGTGAGATCCCGCGGCTGAATCTCCCCCTTAACCTCCGCTGCTCGAGCGTCATCCCCGCCCTCTGCCAGTCCCTCCCTGGCACCCATACATTGGTGGTTGTTGGCGGCAGCCAGTTACTGTGCGTTTGACGGGGATAACAGTCATCACTGTGGGCTTAAGAGGCCAGGAATGGAGGATTCCAGTAACATAGCGGTTACGTCACTGGACTAGGAGCCCAATTCCTTGAGGAAACATGAGTTCGAATCCCACTGGGGCAGTACCAAAACCCGTTATACCAAAAGAAAAGGTGGCATTGGTAACTGTGACTGCAAAGCTACCAGGCTCCTCTTACAGGCCAATTGGGTTTGCCCAAATTGGCTTTTAAAACCCCATCTGGTTCACCGAGCCCCTCGATGGAAGGAAACCTGCCCTCCTTATCCCCCGGTCTGGCCTACAGGTGACTCCAGACCCCGCACCAATGTGGTTCGCTCTTAACTGCCCCCTCTGAAATGGCCCTCGCGAGCCACTGTATGCAAGAGGTTGCCTCACCGCCCACCTTCTCAGGGGGCAATTAGGAATGGGCAATAAGTACCGGTCCACTCCCACATCCCGTGAATAAATCTTTAAATAAATGGACGTAACTTACAAATTGTTAAGGGGTGCCCATTGCAAAATATGGAGAGGGAGAGGGTGAGGGTGAGGGTGGAAGGTGGAGGGAGGGGGTAGAATTTTGAAAGGGGTAGGAATGCCAAGGAATAGAATATTGAGTGAGAAGCCAAGGCAAGAGATTGCGGAGTCGGTGGGGAGGGGGGTGGGTGGTTGGGATGGGAGGCTGGTCTGCAAGATGCAATTGATCTCTGAATGACCTCGGCAAGCGGCTCCAGCCCATCGCTGGATTTTGCCCGCCTCGGGGTGGAGGGTCGCGGAGGGTGAGGGGGGTGGGGGGGGGCGGGGAGGGAGGGCGGGTTAGCGAGAGGGCTCAGGAGACCGGTCTACTTGCCCTGGATCTGGGTCAGCCAGTCGGGCTGGTTGTGGTGCTCCGAGGCGATGGTGGTGGTGTTCAGGAAGACCAGCAGCAGAACGATCCAGTAGAAGGTCACCGACTTGACGGCCGCCCGGCAGCGCCGCCGGCAGCACCGGTTCCACCGGCGGGAGCGCTTGCTGCAACACAGAGGCGGAAAAAGGGTGGGCGCTGGGGGGGTGGCAAAGAGTGGCGGGTAAACCCCGGCCTGACACACGGACCTGAGTGAGTCAGAATCGCTTCTCGGGCGTGCAACGTTGGTTAGCGGTAGTATTGTTAAGATGCGCAGGTGAAAAGGACATTGTTTAACTCAGTACATTGAGCACATACAAATAGGCTGCGGGCAATCCAACCCATCTTCCGTGGCTATATTTCGTGGTTGGGTATCCCTGGAAAGGGAGGTCGCGGTGTCTGTCGGCACCAATCTCGGTGGGCAACACAGGGTCCGGGGCTTTTCATTGACCCCTGTTAATCACATTTTGGTTCAACCTTCGCAAGTTTTCTCTCAATTTGGTCTTTGTTTCTTTTTGCAGTTTCCCCTTAAGGGGCTGCTCTTTACTCTGTCCCTGATTCTGTTAATTTGGTTTACTCAAAAGATTTACAAGTTAGAGGATTCTGCGACCGGTGGACACCACAGAGGCCGGAGTGCTCCCTCTCGGGCCCCAGAAATAAATTTACACTTGACTTAGTCGGGTTTTTCTTCAAAGGCTTCCTCCTTTGTTGCGGTATCCCTGTAAAGGGGATGTCCCCTTTCATTTGATTCGATCTGTTGACTTGATTTCATCTGCTCGCATGTTAAATAACCCAATGAGTTACCGGCGTGCTCAAAAGAGGACAGCGAGACTGTCGGTTCCTTAGTCTGGTCAATTTCACAGGCGGGCAAGAGGGTATAAACAGGGGGCAGCTGGGACACTGGGCGTGAGAGGGGAGCCGTGAGACCCAACCAGACAATAAAGCCTCCGAGCAATGAAAAGTCTTGGTTTGGTCTTTGCCGACCGGCTCGACGTCCTATGAGCAGCTCTTCACTCGTTTCCCCTCGCGCGACAACAGGCTATTTGGCCATGAGAGGAATCACGAACGAAAGGATGGATGCCACCGGTGGGGGGAGGGGGATGGGTCGGGGCATGGATGGTCCCCTCCCCGACCATGTGGGGTTGGGGGGGCGGCGTTGTGACAAACTGACAGTAGCAAACCCACCACCCGCCCCCACCGGACACCCATCCCCAACGACCTTGACCCCTGACTTGGCACAGGTCAACGTAAAAGGCAAATAGAACACTTACCAGATACGTGTCTTGGAAATTTTAGTCCTGCGGAAAGATGAGATCAGGATTAAGGAAGTTGAGCAAGATGTTAGAGGCTGGCAAGGGTTTGGGACAAATATCTGATGTCACACACACAGCAGCTCGAACCTACACTAACGGCAAGTAGACCGAGTCAAACAGACACGGGAGGGGGCACTATCCACAATGCCCATCTGCAGAATGGTGCATTAATGTGGCACAAATTCGACAGGGTCGGAGGGATCAGCATTTCTACATGAAAGCAGCAGCACCCACAGGGATTCACAGCCCCTGCAGCACTTACAAAGTGTGGTCACTGTGGGGAGTCAGCAACATGGATGGGGACAGTGCAGAGGGAGCTTTACTCTGTATCTAACCCCGTGCTGTACCTGCCCTGGGAGTGTTTGATGGGGGACGGTGTAGAGGGAGCTTTACTCTGTATCTAACCCCGTGCTGTACCTGTCCTGGGAGTGTTTGATGGGGACGGTGTAGAGGGAGCTTTACTCTGTATCTAACCCCGTGCTGTACCTGTCCTGGGAGTGTTTGATGGGGACGGTGTAGAGGGAGCTTTACTCTGTATCTAACCCCGTGCTGTACCAGTCCTGGGAGTGTTTGATGGGGACAGTGTAGAGGGAGCTTTACTCTGTATCTAACCCCGTGCTGTACGTGTCCTGGGAGTGTTTCATGGGGATGGTGTAGAGGGAGCTTTACTCTGTATCCAACCCTGTGGTGTACCTGTCCTGGGAGTGTTTGATGGGGACGGTGTAGAGGGAGCTTTACTCTGTATCTAACCCCGTGCTGTACCAGTCCTGGGAGTGTTTGATGGGGACAGTGTAGAGGGAGCTTTACTCTGTATCTAACCCCGTGCTGTACGTGTCCTGGGAGTGTTTCATGGGGATGGTGTAGAGGGAGCTTCACTCTGTATCTAACCCCGTGCTGTACCTGTCCTGGGAGTGTTTGATGGGGACGGTGTAGAGGGAGCTTTACTCTGTATCTAACCCCGTGCTGTACCTGTCCTGGGAGT
>NW_027600711.1:0-2500 GCF_964194155.1 Cetorhinus maximus | reverse complement strand
GCTCCCTCAGCGCTGACCCTCCCTCAGTGCGGCGCTCCCTCAGCGCTGACCCTCCGACAGTGTGGCGCTCCCTCAGCTCTGACCCTCCGACAGTGCGGCGCTCCCTCAGCGCTGACCCTCCCTCAGTGCGGCGCTCCCTCAGCACTGACCCTCCGACAGTGCGGCGCTCCCTCAGCACTGCCTCTGCTGGCTGTTGCCAATCATTCACCCCCCGCCATGAAAGCCAAGTCAAACAGCCTCCACAGTCTCATCATCAGCGCCCTCTCCTCGCGGCCCCCAGACTCACGGTGTCTGCCTCCCTCTTCCTCCTCATCCTCGTTCTCTGGGTCAATGTCTTCGGCCTGTGTTATCCAGTCCAGGTAACCCTTCAGGTCCTCTTCCAGCTGCTGCTTCTCCCTCAACTTCTGGAACTCCCCTCTCGCCTTGGCCTTTTCTCGCTCCTTGGAGAACTCACTGCAGCAGAGCAGAAGATCACACGGATTAGGAACAGGTGGGGGGGAGAGGCCATTCGGCCCCTCGGGTCTGCTGCCCCTTTCAATGAGATCGCGTCTGATCCGATTCCGCAACCTTGGGACTTCCCAAAGCGCCTGGCTCCCAAACGGAGCATTTTCCTTTTGACCGCAAGTGCGGTCACTGATGTCAGGTCGGGACCTGCCGATTTGCGCACAGCAAGATCCCACTAGGTGATCAACGACCCAGGTCACCCGTTGGCCGGCGGTGTTGGCGGAAGGGGGCTAAATATCCAGCCCTGGGGCGCCCAGGAGAACTGCTCCCTACCCACCCCACCCCGCACCCCACCCCCCCACCCCCCACCCCCCAACACCACACACGCACCCCTCCCCACACGAGGTGTCTGATGGTATGGCTGACGCTCAGCAAAGCACCGCCCAGCGGGAGTACCAAGCGCGCTCTCCTGTTCTCCCCTGCCTCCCCGCACCCCACCCCCTGCTACCCCCCCACCCCACCACCCCAAAAAGGGGCAACTCACCCACTCAGCACGCCCAAGACCAGGTTAAGCACAAAAAAGGAGCCAAAGATGACGAGGCTGACGAAGTAGACCCAGGGGAGCTCATAGCCCATGGCGTCCTGCATCTGCGGAGCGAGAGAAAGGGGGAGCAGAGAGAGGATTAGGGGGGGCAGGTAGAGAGATCAGGAGTTGAATAAAAGATAGACAGATGGGCTCCGAACAGAGGCAGGCAGCGGAAGGTTTTCACCTTGCGCTCGTCAGGACAAGCCCGAGAATTTCCACGTTTCAAACTCTCACAACAATTTATACCGCAGGGGGAAAAATATGCTCGATCGGTTGGCAGTTCGACTCTGATTGGCCGAGGCGTTGCCATGGAGAAGGCAGCAGGGAGCCCTACTCTCCCAATCTCCCGGGCAATTCAAAAGAGGCTCAATGCTTGAACATGTTCCTCTTGTTTGCAGGGGACGGATGCCTGCGTAGGAATGTACGTTGACCTCAAGCACGTATAAATGAGCCACATGACGAGCTCAACCGATGGTCTTAAATCGGTTGTTAGTGGAGCTATTGGCGCACTCGGGGTTGCTCAGTGGGTGCTGGCCAATGGTAGGATCACATCTAAGGGTCGACGTTTGGTTTTGGGTTCTGCGAGCGCGGGCTGGTTGACTATGGTCTGTTCTCGGCCTATCACGAGCGAGCAAAGGAATGTGCTTTCTCCACAACAAGGCCCTCGGCCAATCAGCACGGACTTGCCAACCAATCAGCACCCTTTTCTCTGGTAGTATAAACCTTGATGACCTTCTGAAATTTGGCATTCTTGTGTTTGTCCTGATGAGTGCCAGACGGAAAGATTCGGCAACGCGTCTCTCTGTTCAGAAATGTCCAAGTTCTGTACCAGCGAGATAGAAATGGCAACAGAGGAGGCCATTCGGCCCCTCTCGAGCCTGCTCCCCCCCCCCCCCGATTCAATACGATCATGGCCTTCTACCTCAACTCCGCTTTCCCCCGCCCCCCCATCCCTCGATTCCCTCGGAACTCTCTCGCCCTCCGCCTCGAGTGTAATCGACAGCTGAGCTTCCTCCGGGGGGTCGGGAATGCCAAAGGTTCGCGACCCTCGGAGCGAAGGGATTTCCCCGCGTCTCAGTCCAAAATGGCCGCCCCCTTATCCGGAGACCGGGACCCTCCCACCCCTCAGAGAGACAGAGAGAGGGAGAGAGAGAGAGGGAAAGAGAGAGAGAGAGACACAGAGAGAGAGAGACAGAGAGAGGGAGAGAGAATGAGAGACAGACAGAGAGAGAGACAGAGAGACAGAGAGAGAGAGACGGAGAGAGAGACAGAGAGAGACAGAGAGAGACAGAGAGAGAGAGAGAGAAACAGAGAGAGAGACAGAGAGAGAGAAACAGAGAGAGGGAGAGAGAATGAGAGAGAGACAGAGAGAGAGAGAGAGAGAGAGAGACACAGAGAGAGACAGAGAGAGAGAGACGGAGAGAGAGAGGAGAGAGACAGAGAGAGAGAGAGAGACAGAGAGAGGGAGAG
>NW_027600710.1:0-10939 GCF_964194155.1 Cetorhinus maximus | reverse complement strand
GCTGGCGGTGATTTCAGAGATAGCGAGAATTGTATGGCTGGTGGACGTTAAAGAGATAGGGAGGGTTGTAGGGGCTGGAAGTGATTACAGAGATAGGGAGGATTGTAGGGGCTGGAAGTGATTACAGAGATAGGGAGGATTGTATGGCTGGAGGAGGTTACAGAGATAGGGACTTGGTTGGGGCTGGAGGAGAATACAGAGATAGGGCGGGTTGTAGGGCTGGAGGAGGTTACAGAAATAGGGAGAGTTGTATGGCTGGAGGAGGTTACAGAGATAGGGAGGGTTTTGGAGCTGGAGGAGGTTACTGAGATAGGGATGTTTGCAGGGACTGGAAGAGGTTACAGAGATAGGGAGGGTTGTCGGGGCTGGAGGAGGTTACAGAGATATGGAGGGGTGTAGGGGCTGGAGGAGGTTACAGAGACATGGAGGGGTGTAGGGGCTGGAGGAGGTTACAGAGATAGGGAGAGTTGTAGGGGCTGGAGGAGGTTACAGAGATATGCAGGGGTGTAGGGGCTGGAGGAGGTTACAGAGATATGGAGGGGTGTAGGGGCTGAAGGAGGTTACAGAGATATGGAGGTGTGTAGGGGCTGGAGGAGGTGACAGAGATAGGGAGGGTTGTAGGTGCTGGAGGAGGTTACAGAGATAGGGAGGGGTGTAGGGGTGGAGGAGGTTACAGAGATAGGGAGGGGTGTAGGGGCTGGAGGAGATTACAGAGATAGGGATGGGTGTAGGGGCTGGAGGAGGTTACAGAGATAGGGAGGGTTGTAGGGGCTGGAGAAGGTTACAGTGATAGGGAGTGTTATATGGGCTGCAGGAGGTTACAGAGATAGGGAGTGTTGTAGAGGCTGGAGGAGGTTACAGAGATAGGGAGGGTTGAAAGGCTGGAGCGGGTTTCAGATAAAGGCAGGGTTGTAGGGGCTGGATGATGTTACAGAGTTAGGGAGGTGTAGGGGCTGGAGGATGTTACAGAATTAGGGAGCGGTGTTGGTTCTGGAGGAGGGTACAGAGGTAGGGAGGTTTCAAAGGACCGGACGAGGTTACAGAGATAGGGAAGGTTGTAGGGGCTGGAGGAGGGTGCAGATATAGGGAGGGTTGTAGGGGCTCGAGGAGCTTACAGAGATAGGAAGGGTTGTAGTGGCTGGAGGAGATTACAGAGATTGGGAGGGGTGTAGGGGCTGGAGGAGGTCACTGAGATTGGGAGAGATGTAGGGGCTGGAGGAGGTTACAGACATAGGGAGGGTTGTAGGGGTTGGAGGAGGTTATAGAGATGCCGAGGGTTGTAAGGGCTGGAGGAGGTGTTAGGGAGATAGGGAGGGTTGTAGTGGCTCGAGGTGTTTACTGAAATAGGGAGAGTTGTTAGGACTAGAGGATGTTAAAGAGATAGGGAGGAGTGTCGGGTTTGGAGGGGGTTACAGAGAGAGGGAGGGTTGTAAGGGCAGGCGGGTGTTTCAGAGATAGTGAGGGTTGTAGGGGCTGGTGGAGGTTATAGAGATAGGGTGGGGTGTAGGGAATGGTGGAGGTTACAGAGATAGGGAGGGTTGTAGGGCCTGGAGGAGGTTACAGAGATAGGGAGGGGAGTAGAGCGGAAGGAGGTTACAGAGATAGGGAGGGTTGTAGGGGCTGGACGTGGTTACAGTGATAAGGAGAGTTGTATGGGCTGGAGGATGTCGCAGAGATAGCGGGTGTTGTACGGGATGGAGGACGTGCCTGAGATAGGTAGGTTTGTAGTGGCTAGAGGCGTTTACTGAAATAGGGAGAGTTGTTAGGACTAGAGGATGTTAAAGAGATAGGGAGTGGTGTAGGCGCTGGAGGGGGTTACAGAGAGAGGGAGGGTTGTAAGGGCAGGAGAGTGTTTCAGAGATAGGGAGGGTAGTAGGGGCTGGTGGAGGGTACAGAGTTAGGGAGGTATGTAGGGGCTGGAGGATGTTACAGAGCTGGAGAGGGGTGTAGGATCTGGAGGAGGGTGCAGAGTTAGTGAGGTGCGTAGGGTCTGGAGGAGATTACAGAGATGCCGAGGGTTGTAAGGGTTGCAGAAGTTTACAGAGATACGGAGGGGTGTTGGGGCTGGAGGAGGTTACAGAGATACGGAGCGGTGTAGGGGCTGGAGGAGGTTACAGAGATAGGGAGGGTTGAAAGGCAGGAGGGGGTTTCAGATAAAGGGAGGGTTGTAGGGGCTGGATGAGGTTCCAGAGTTAGGGAGGTGTAGGGGCTGGAGGATGTTACAGAATTAGGGAGCGGTGTTGGTTATGGAGGAGGGTACAGAGGTAGGGAGGGTTGAATGGACTGGAGGAGGTTACAGTGCTAGGGAGGGTTGTACGGGCTGGAGGAGGTTACAGAGATAGGGAGGGATGTAGTGTCTGGAGGAGATTACAGAGATAGGGAGGCTTGTAGGGGCTGGAGGAGGTTACAGAGATATGGAGTGTTGCAGGGGTTGGAGCAGGTTACAGAGATGCCGAGGGTTGTAAGGGCTGGAGGAGGTTACAGAGATAGGGAGGGCTGTAGGGGCTGGAGGAGATTACAGAGATAGGGAGGATTGTATGGCTGGAGGACGTTAAAGAGATAGGGAGCGTTGTAGTGGCTGGAGGAGGACACAGAGATGGGGAGGGTTTTAGGGGCTGGAGGTGATTACAGAGATAGGGAGGATTGTATGGCTGGAGGAGGTTACAGAGATAGGGACTTTGTAGGGGCTGGAGGAGGATACAGAGATAAGGAGTGTTGTAGGTCTGGAGGAGGTTACAGAGATTGGGAGGGTTGTAGGGCTGGTGGAGGTTACAGAGATAGGGAGGGTTGTGGGGCTGTAGGAGGTTACTGAGATAGGGATGTTTGTAGGGGCTGGAAGAGGTTACAGAGATTTGGAGGGTTGAAAGGGCTGGAGGAGTTTACAGAAATAGGGAGGGGTGTAGGGGCTGGAGGAGGTTACAGAAATAGGGAGGGGTGTTTGGGCTGGAGGAGGTTACAGAGATACGGTGTGATGTAGGGGCTGGAGGAGGTTACAGAGATAGGGAGGTGTGTAGGGGCTGGAGGATGTTATAGAAATAGGGAAGGGTGTAGGGGCTGGAGGAGGTTATAGAGATAGGGATTGGTGTAGGGGCTGAACGAGGTTACAGAGATAGGGAGGGTTGTAGGGGCTGGAGGAGGTTACATAGATGCCGAGGGTTGTAAGGGCTGGAGGAAGTTACAGAGATAGGGAGGGTTGTATGGCTGGAGGAGGTTACAGAGATGAGGAGCGTTGTAGGGGCTGGAGGAGGATACAGAGATAGGGAGGATTGTAGGGGCTCGAGGTGATTACAGAGACAGGGAGGATTGTATGGCTGGAGGAGGTTACAGAGATAGGGAGCGTGTAGGGGTGGAGGAGGTTACAGAGATAGGGAGGGTTGTAGGGCTGGAGGAGGTTACAGAGATTGGGAGGGTGGAAAGGGCTGGAGGAGTTTACAGAAATAGGGAGGGGTGTAGGGGCTGGAGGAGGTTGCAGAGATACGGAGTGTTGTAGGGGCTGGAGGAGGTTACAGAGATAGGGAGGGGTGTAGGGGTTGGAGGAGGTTATAGAAATAGGGAGGGGTGTAGGGGCTGGAGGAGGTTACAGAGATAGGGAGGGGTGTAGGGGCTGTACGTGGTTACAGAGATAGGGAGGGTTGAAGGGGCTGGAGGAGTTTACAGAGATAGGGAGGGGTGTAGGGGCTGGAGGAGGTTACAGAGATATGGAGGGTTGTAGGGCTGGAGGTGGTTACAGAGATAGGGAGGGTTGTGGGGCTGGAGGTGGTTACTGAGATAGGGATGTTTGTAGGGGCTGGAGGAGGTTACAGAGATTGGGAGGGTGGAAAGGGCTGGAGGAGTTTACCGAGATAGGGAGGGTCGTAGGGGCTGGAGGAGGTTACAGAGATACGGAGTGTTGTTGGGGCTGGACAAGGTTACAGAGATAGGGAGGTGTGTAGAGGCTGGAGGAGGTTATAGAGATAGGGAGGGGTGTAGGGGCGGAAGGAGGTTACAGAGATAGGGAGGGTTGTAGGGGCTGGAGGAGGTTACAGAGATAGGGAGGGTTGTAGGGGCGGAAGGAGGTTACAGAGTTATGGAGGGGTGTAGGGGCTGGAGGAGGTTACAGAGATAGGGAGGGGTGTAGGGGCTGGAGGAGGTTACAGAGATAGGGAGGGGTGTAGGGGCTGGAGGAGGTTACAGAGATAGGGAGGGTTGTAGGGGCTGGAGGAGGTTACAGAGATAGGGAGGGTTGTAGGGGCTGGAGGAGGTTACAGACATAGGGAGGTGTGTAGGGGCTGGAGGTGGTTACAGAGATAGGGAGGGGTGTAGGGGCTGGAGGAGGTTACAGAGATAGGGAGGGTTGTAGGGGCTGGAGGAGGTTACAGAGATAGGGAGGGGTGTAGGGGCTGGCGGTGTTTACAGAGATAGGGAGGGTTGTAGGGGCTGGCGGTGGTTACAGAGATAGGGAGGGTTGTAGCTGCTGGAGGAGGTTACCGAGATAGGGAGGGGTGTAGGGGCTGGAGGAGGTTACAGAGATAGGGAGGGTTGTAGGGGCTGGAGGAGGTTACAGAGATAGGGAGGGTTGTAGAGGCTGGCGGAGGTTACTGAGATAGGGAGGGTTGTAGGGGCTGGAGGAGGTTACAGACATAGGGAGGTGTGTAGGGGCTGGAGGTGGTTACAGAGATAGGGAGGGGTGTAGGGGCTGGAGGAGGTTACAGAGATAGGGAGGGGTGTAGGGGCTGGATAAGGTTACAGAGATAGGGTGGGTTGTATGTGTTGGAGGTGGTTACAGAGATAGGGAGGGTTGTAGTGGCTAGAGGCGTTTACTGAAATAGGGAGAGTTGTTCGGACTAGAGGATGTTAAAGAGGTAGGGAGGGCTGTCGTGTTTGGAGGGGATTACAGAGAGAGGGAGGGTTGTAAGGGCAGGCGGGCGTTTCAGAGATAGTGAGGGTTGTAGGGGCTGGTGGAGGTTCTCGAGATAGGGTGGGGTGTAGGGACTGGGGGATTTTACAGAGATAGGGAGGGTTGAAGGGACTGGAGGAGGTTACAGAGATAGGGACTGTTGTAGGGGCTTGAGGAGGTTACAGAGATAGGGAGGGGTGTAGAGCAGAAGGAGGTTACAGAAATAGGGAGGGGTGTAGGGGCTGGAGGAGGTTACAGAGATAGGGAGGGGTGTAGGGGCTGGAGATGGTTACAGTGATAAGGAGGGTTGTATGGGCTGGAGGATGTCGCAGAGATAGCGGGTGTTGTACGGGATGGAGGACGTGCCTGAGATAGGGAGTTTTGTAGTGGCTAGAGGCGTTTACTGAAATAGGGAGAGTTGTTAGGACTAGAGGATGTTAAAGAGGTAGGGAGTGGTGTAGGCGCTGGAGGGGGTTACATAGAGAGGGAGGGTTGTAAGGGCAGGAGGGTGTTTCAGAGATAGGGAGGGTTGTAGGGGCTGGTGAAGGGTACAGAGTTAGGGAGGTATGTAGGGGCTGGAGGATGTTACAGAGCTGGAGAGGGGTGTAGGATCGGGAGGAGGGTGCAGAGTTTGTGAGGTGCGTAGGGTCTGGAGGAGATTACAGAGATGCCGAGGGTTGTAAGGGTTGCAGACGTTTACAGAGATACGGAGGGGTGTAGGGACTGGCGGAGGTTACAGAGATACGGAGGGTTGAAAGGCAGGAGGGGGCTTCAGATAAAGGGAGGGTTGTAGGGGCTGGATGAGGTTACAGAGATAGGGAGGGTTGTAGGGGCTGGAGGAGGTTACAGAGATAGGGAGGGTTGTAGTGGCTTTGGAGGAGATTACAGAGATAGGGATGCTTGGAGGGGCTGGAGGAGGTTACAGAGATAGGGAGTGTTGTAGAGGTTGGAGCAGGTTACAGAGATGCCGAGGGTTGTGAGGGCTGGAGGAGGTTACAGAGATAGGGAGGATTGTATGGCTGGAGGACGTTAAAGAGTTTGGGAGCGTTGTAGGGGCTGGAGCTGGATACATAGATAGGGAGGGTTGTAGGGGCTGGAGGTGATTACAGAGATTGGGAGGGTTGAAAGGGCTGGAGGAGTTTACCGAGATAGGGAGGGGTGTAGGGGCTGGAGGAGGTTACAGAAATAGGGAGGGGTGTAGGGGCTGGAGGAGGTTACAGAAATAGGGAGGGGTGTAGGGTCTGGAGGAGGTTACAGAGATACGGAGTGTTGTAGGGGCTGGAGAAGGTTAAAGAGATAGGGTGGGGTGTAGGGGCTGGAGGATGTTATAGAAAAAGGGAGGGGTGTAGGGGCTGGAGGAGGTTACAAAGATAGGGAGTGGTGTAGGGGCTGTAGGAGGTTACAGAAATAGGAAGGGGTGTAGGGGCTGGAGGAGGTTACAGAGATAGGGAGGGTTGTGGGTCTGTAGGAGTTTACAGAGATAGGGAGGGGCTGGAGGAGGTTACAGAGATAGGGAGGTTTGTAGGGGCTGAAGGAGGATACAGAGATAGGGAGGGGTGTCTTGTCTGGAGGAGGGTTACAGAGATAGAGAGGGTTGTACGGGCTGGAGGAGGTTACAGAGAGAGGGAGGGTTGTAGGGGCTGGATGAGGTTACAGAGATAGGGAGGGATGTAGATGCTGAAGGAGGATCCATAAATAGGGAGGGTTGTAAGGGCTGGAGGAGGTTACAGAGATAGGGAGGGGTGTAGGCGCTGGAGGAAGTTACAGAGAGAGGGAGGGGCTGGAGGAGGTTACAGAGTTAGGGAGGGTTGTAGGAGTTGGAGGAGGTTACAGAGACAGGGCGGGTTGTAGGGGCTGGAGGAGTTTGCAGTAATTGTGAGAGATGTCGGGGCTGGAGAAGGTTAAAGTGATAGGGTTGTATGGGCTGCAGGAGGTTCCAGAGATAGGGAGTGTTGTAGAGGCTGGAGGAGGTTACAGAGTTAGGGAGGGTTCAAAGGCTGTAGGGGGTTTCAGATAAAGGGAGGGTTGTAGGGGCTGGATGAGGTTACAGAGATATGTTGAGTTGTAGGGACTGGAGGAGGTTACAGAGATAGGGAGGGTTGTAGGGGCTGGAGGAGGTTACAGAATTAGGGAGCGGTGTTGGTTCTGGAGGAGGGGATGGAGATAGTGAGGGTTGAATGGACTGGAGGAGGTTACAGAGCTAGGGAAGGTTGTAGGGGCTGGAGGTGGTTACAGAGATATGTTGAGTTGTAGGGACTGGAGGAGGTTACAGAGATAGGGAGGGTTGTAGGGGCTGGAGGAGGTTACAGAGATAGGGAGGGTTGTAGTGGCTGGAGGAGGTTACAGAGATAGGGAGGGTGGTAGGGGCTGGAGGAACCTACAGGAATAGGGAGGGGTCTAGGGGCTCGAGGAGATTACATAGATGGGGTGGGTTGTAGGGGCTGGAGGAGGTTACAGAGATAGGGAGGGTTGTAGGGGCTCGAGGAGATTACATAGATGGGGTGGGTTGTAGGGGCTGGAGGAGGTTACAGTGATAGGGAGGGTTGTAGGGGCTCGAGGAGGTTACAGATATAGGGAGGGTTGTAGGGGCTGGAGGAGGTTACAGAGATAGGGAGGGTTGTAGGGGCTGGAGGAGGTTACAGACATACGGAGGGTTGTAGTGGCTGGAGGAGATTACAGAGATTGGGAGGGGTGTAGGGGCTGGGGGAGGTTACAGAGATAGGGCGGGTTGTAGGGGCTGGAGGAGGTTACAGAGATTGGGAGGGTTGTAGGTGCTGGAGGAGGTGTTAGGGAGATCGGGAGGGTTTTTAGGGGCTGGAGGAGGTTACAGAGATAGGGAGGGGTGTAGGGGCTGGAGGAGGTTACAGAGATAGGGAGGGGTGTAGGATGTTACAGAGATAGGGAGGGTTGTAGGGGGCTGGAGGAGGTTACAGAGATAGGGAGGGGTGTAGGGGCTGGACGAGGTTACAGAGATAGGGAGGGTTGTTGGTGTTGGAGGTGGTTACAGAGATAGGGCGGGTTGTAGTGGCTAGAGGCGTTTACTGAAATGGGGAGAGTTGTTAGGACGAGAGGATGTTAAAGAGATAGGGAGGGGTGTCGGGGTTGGAGGGTGTTACAGAGAGAAGGAGGATTGTTGGGGCTGCAGGAGGTTAAAGAGATAGGGACGGTTGTAGGGGCTGGAGGAGGTTACAGAGATAGGGATGGGTGTAGGGGCTGGAGGAGGTTACAGGGAATGGAAGCATTGTAAGGGCTGGAGTAGGTTACAGAGATAGTTTGGGGGCTGCAGGGAGCTCAAGGAGGTTATAGCGATAGGGAGGGTTGTGGGATCTGGTGGAGGTTATAGAGATAGGAAGGGTTGTAGGGGCTGGTTGAGGTTATAGAAATAGGGAGGGTTGTAGGGACTGGAGGAGGTTACAGAGATAGGGAGGGTTGTAGGGCCTGGAGGAGGTTACAGAGATAGGGAGGGGTGTATGTGCGGGAGGAGTTTACAGAGATAGGGAGGGGTGTAGGGCCTGGAGGAGTTTACAGAGATAGGGAGGGGTGTAGGGACTGGAGGAGGTTACAGAGATAGGGAGGGTTGTAGGGCCTGGAGGAGGTTACAGAGATAGGGAGGGGTGTAGAGCGGAACGAGGTTACAGAGATAGGGAGGGTTGTAGGGGCTGGAAGAGTTTACAGGGATAGGGAGGGTTGTGGGGGCTGGAGGTGGTTACAGTGATAAGGAAGGTTGTATGGGCTGGAGGATGTTGCAGAGATAGCGGGTGTTGTACGGGATGGAGGACGTGCCTGAGATAGGGAGGTTTGTAGTGGCTAGAGGTGTTTACTGAAATAGGGAGAGATGTTAGGACTAGAGGATGTTAAAGAGATAGGGAGTGGTGTAGGGGCTGGAGGGGGTTACAGAGAGAGGGAGGGTTGTAAGGGCAGGAGGGTGTTCAGAGATAGGGAAGGTTGTAGGGGCTGGTGGAGGGTACAGAGTTAGGGAGGTATGTACGGGCTGGTGGAGGGTACAGAGTTAGGGAGGTATGTAGGGGCTGGAGGATGTTACAGAGCTGGAGAGGGGTGTAGGATCTGGAGGAGGGTGCAGAGTTAGTGAGGTGCGTAGGGTCTGGAGGAGATTACAGAGATGCCGAGGGTTGTAAGGGCTGCAGAAGTTTACAGAGATAGGGAGGGGTGTAGGGGCTGGAGGAGGTTACAGAGATAGGGAGGGGTGTTGGGGCTGGAGGAGGTTACAGAGATACGGAGCGGTGTAGGTGCTGGAGGAGGTTATAGGGAATGGGAGAGTTGTAAGGGCTGGAGGAGGTTACAGAGATAGGTTGGGGGGTGCAGGGAGCTCGAGGAGGTTACAGAGATAGGGAGGGGTGTAGGGACTGGAGGAGGTTACAGAGATAGGGAGGGTTGTGGGAGCTGGTGGAGGTTACAGAGATAGGGAGGGTTGTATGGGCTGGAGGAGGTTACAGAGATAGGGAGGGGTGTAGGCGCTGGAGGAAGTTACAGAGAGAGGGAGGGGCTGGAGGAGGTTACAGAGATAGGGAGGGTTGTAGGAGTTGGAGGAGGTTACAGAGACAGGGCGGGTTGTAGGGGCTGGAGGAGTTTGCAGTGATTGTGAGAGATGTCGGGGCTGGAGAAGGTTAAAGTGATAGGGTTGTATGGGCTGCAGGAGGTTCCAGAGATAGGGAGTGTTGTAGAGGCTGGAGGAGGTTACAGAGTTAGGGAGGGTTCAAAGGCTGGAGGGTGTTTCAGATAAAGGGAGGGTTGTAGGGGCTGGATGAGGTTACAGAGGTATGTTGAGTTGTAGGGACTGGAGGAGGTTACAGAGATAGGGAGGGTTGTAGGGGCTGGAGGAGGTTACAGAATTAGGGAGCGGTGTTGGTTCTGGAGGAGGGGATGGAGATAGTGAGGGTTGAATGGACTGGAGGAGGTTACAGAGCTAGGGAAGGTTGTAGGGGCTGGAGGTGGTTACAGAGATATGTTGAGTTGTAGGGACTGGAGGAGGTTACAGAGATAGGGAGGGTGGTAGGGGCTGGAGGAACCTACAGGAATAGGGAGGGGTCTAGGGGCTCGAGGAGATTACATAGATGGGGTGGGTTGTAGGGGCTGGAGGAGGTTACAGAGATAGGGAGGGTTGTAGGGGCTCGAGGAGATTACATAGATGGGGTGGGTTGTAGGGACTGGAGGAGGTTACAGTGATAGGGAGGGTTGTAGGGGCTCGAGGAGGTTACAGATATAGGGAGGGTTGTAGGGGCTGAAGGAGGTTACAGAGATAGGGAGGGTTGTAGGGGCTGGAGGAGGTTACAGACATACGGAGGGTTGTAGTGGCTGGAGGAGATTACAGAGATTGGGAGGGGTGTAGGGGCTGGGGGAGGTTACAGAGATAGGGCGGGTTGTAGGGGCTGGAGGAGGTTACAGAGATTGGGAGGGTTGTAGGTGCTGGAGGAGGTGTTAGGGAGATCGGGAGGGTTTTTAGGGGCTGGAGGAGGTTACAGAGATAGGGAGGGGTGTAGGGGCTGGAGGAGGTTACAGAGATAGGGAGGGGTGTAGGATGTTACAGAGATAGGGAGGGTTGTAGGGGGCTGGAGGAGGTTACAGAGATAGGGAGGGGTGTAGGGGCTGGAGGAGGTTACAGAGATAGGGAGGGTTGTAGAGGCTGGAGGAGGTTACAGAGATAGGGAGGGGTGTAGGGGCTGGAGGAGGTTACAGAGATAGGGAGGGGTGTAGGGGCTGGAGTAGGTTACAGAGATAGGGAGGGTTGTAGGGGCTGGACGAGGTTACAGAGATAGGGAGGGTTGTTGGTGTTGGAGGTGGTTACAGAGATAGGGAAGGTTGTAGTGGCTAGAGGCGTTTACTGAAATGGGGAGAGTTGTTAGGACGAGAGGATGTTAAAGAGATAGGGAGGGGTGTCGGGGTTGGAGGGTGTTACAGAGAGAGGGAGGATTGTTGGGGCTGCAGGAGGTTAAAGAGATAGGGACGGTTGTAGGGGCTGGAGGAGGTTACAGAGATAGGGATGGGTGTAGGGGCTGGAGGAGGTTACAGGGAATGGAAGCATTGTAAGGGCTGGAGTAGGTTACA
>NW_027600709.1:0-10941 GCF_964194155.1 Cetorhinus maximus | reverse complement strand
GACAGGTACAGCACGGGGTTAGATACAGAGTAAAGCTCCCTCTACACCGTCCCCATCAAACACTCCCAGGGCAGGTACAGCACGGGGTTAGATACAGAGTAAAGCTCCCTCTACACTGTCCCCATCAAACACTCCCAGGACAGGTACAGCACGGGGTTAGATACAGAGTAAAGCTCCCTCCACGCTGTCCCCATCAAACACTCCCAGGACAGGTACAGCACGGGGTTAGATACAGAGTAAAGCTCCCTCTACACCGTCCCCATCAAACACTCCCAGGACAGGTACAGCATGGGATTAGATACAGAGTAAAGCTCCCTCTACACTGTCCCCATCAAACACTCCCAGGACATGTACAGCACGGGGTTAGATACAGAGTAAAGCTCCCTCTGCACTGTCCCCATCAAACACTCCCAGGACAGGTACAGGGTTAGATACAGAGTAAAGCTCCCTGTACACCGTCCCCATCAAACACTCCCAGGACAGGTACAGCACGGGGTTAGATACAGAGTAAAGCTCCCTCTACACCGTCCCCATCAAACACTCCCAGGACAGGTACAGCACGGGGTTAGATACAGAGTAAAGCTCCCTCTACACTGTCCCCATCAAACACTCCCAGGACAGGGACAGCCCGGGGTTAGATACAGCCTCAGACACTCTGTCTCTCCGCTCTCCGCTCCACTCACCCTTGTTACAGATGTCACACGTGTGATTGGGTCCCTCGCTGTGAACCTTCATGTGATCGGTGATGTAGGCGGCACTGAGCAGCTTGCCGCACACGTGACAGGGCACCTTCTCCTCGTGTCGGACCATGTGCGCCCGTAACCGGTCCTTTGTGGCGAAGGCAGCCTCGCAGGTCTGGGGCAGGAGGAGGGCAAAACAGACAGGGTCAGAGGTTAAAATCCCGGAACGCCCCAGGGGATCGGAGAGCCCGGTGAAACATCCATGCAGCCTCCAGGGCACCGGTCAGTCCAGACCCGCTGGGCACCGGTCAGTCCGCAGCCTCCTGGGCACCCGTCAGTCCAGACCCGCTGGGCACCGGTCAGTCCAGACCCGCTGGGCACCGGTCAGTCCGCATCCTCCTGGGCACCGGTCAGTCCAGACCCGCTGGGCACCGGTCAGTCCAGACCCGCTGGGCACCGGTCAGTCCGCATCCTCCTGGGCACCGGTCAGTCCAGACCCGCTGGGCACCCGTCAGTCCGCAGCCTCCTGGGCACCGGTCAGTCCAGACCCGCTGGGCACCGGTCAGTCCGCAGTCTCCTGGGCACCGGTCAGTCCAGACCCCCTGGGACACCGGTCAGTCCAGACCCCCTGGGACACCGGTCAGTCCGCAGCCTCCTGGGCACCGGTCAATCCAAATCCACTGGGCACCGGTCAGTTCACGCCCTCTGGTCAGCCCACGCCCTCTGGTCGGCCCACGCCCTCTGGACAGCCCGCGCCCTCTGGACAGCCCGCGCCCTCTGGTCAGTCCACGCCCTCTGGTCAGCCCACACGCTCTGGTCAGTCCACGCCCTCTGGTCAGCCCACGCCCTCTGGACAGCCCGTGCCATCTGGTCAGTCCGCGCCCTCTGGTCAGTCCGCGCCCTCTGGTCAGTCCACGCCCTCTGGTCAGTCCACGCCCTCTGGTCAGTCTAGGCCCTCTGGTCAGCCCACACGCTCTGGTCAGTCCACGCCCTCTGGTCAGTCCAGGCCCTCTGGTCAGTCCAGGCCCTCTGGTCAGTCCTTGCCCTCTGGTCAGTCTTTGCCCTCTGGTCAGTCCATGCCCTCTGGTCAGTCCTTGCCCTCTGGTCAGTCCTGGCCCAGCTCCCTCCCCCCCGGGTGAGGTACCTGACATTTGAAGGGTCTCTCGGTTGAGTGAACCTGTCGGACGTGGCTGTTCAGGTGATCAGGCCTGGAACACAGAGAAACCCAGCGGTCACTCAGACCAGCACTCAACCACCCTCACCCTCACTACCGCACCCTCACTACTGGCCCTCACACTCCCTACCGGGCCCTCACACTCCCTACCGCGCCCTCACACTCACTACCAGGCCCTCACACTCACTACCAGGCCCTCACACTCACTACCGGGCCCTCACACTCCCTACCGCACCCTCACACACTACCGGGACCTCACCCTCACTACCGGGCCCTCACACTCCCTACCGGGCCCTCACACTCCCTACCGGGCCCTCACACTCCCTACCGCGCCCTCACACTCACTACCGGGCCCTCACCCTCACTACCGGGCCCTCACATTCCCTGCCGCGCCCTCACACTCCCTGCCGGGCCCTCACACTTCCTGCCGGGCCCTCACACTCCCTGCCGGGCCCTCACACTCCCTGCCGGGCCCTCACCCTCCCTACCGCGCCCTCACACTCCCTACCGCGCCCTCACACTCCCTACCGCGCCCTCACACTCCCTACCGCGCCCTCACACTCCCTGCCGCGCCCTCACACTCCCTGCCGCGCCCTCACACTCCCTGCCGCGCCCTCACACTCCCTGCCGCGCCCTCACACTCCCTGCCGCGCCCTCACACTCCCTGCCACGCCCTCACACTCCCTACCGCGCCCTCACACTCCCTACCGCACATTCACTACCGCACCCTCACCCTCACTACCACACCCACACCCTCGCTGCCAGGCCATCACCGTCACCCTCATCACTCACCCTCCCTACCGCACACTCACCCTCCCTACCGCACACTCAACCTCCCTACCGCACACTCACCCTCCCTACCGCACACTCACCCTCCCTACCGCACACTCACCCTCCCTACCGCACACTCACTCTCCCTACCGCACCCTCACACTCCCTACCGCACCCTCACTACTGGGCCTCACCCACACTACCACACACTGACCCTCCCTACCGCACACACCCTTCCTACCGCACCCTCACCCTCACTACCGGACCCAGACCCTCTCTACCAGGCTATCACCGTCCCACTCACCCTCACCACTCACCCTCCCTACTGCACACTCACCCTCACTACTGCACCCTCACCCTCAATACTGGGCCCTCGCCCTCACCACCGCACACTCACCCTCACTACCGCACCCTCACTACTGCGCACTCACCCCCACTACCGGGCCCTCGCCCACACTACCACACACTGACCCTCCCTACTGCACACTCACCCTCCCTACCGCGCCCTCACCCTCCCTTCTGCGCCCTCACCCTCCCTATCGCACACACACTCCCTACCGCACACTCACCCTCCCTACCGCGCCCTCACACTCCCTACCGCGCCCTCACACTCCCTACCGCGCCCTCACACTCCCTACCGCACACTCATCCTCGCCCTCCCAACCGCACCCTCACCCTCCCTAACGTGCCATCACCCTCACTACCGTGCCCTCGCACTCACTACCGCACCCTCGCCCTCACTACCGGGCCCTCGCCCTCCCTACCGCACACTCACCCTCCCTACCGCACACTCACCTTCCCTACCGCACACTCACCTTCCCTACCGCACACTCACCTTCCCTACCGCACACTCACCCTCCCTACCGGGCCCTCACTCTCACTACCGGGCCCTCACTCTCACTACCGGGCCCTCACCCTCACAACCGGGCTCTCACCCTCACAACCGGGCCCTCACCCTCACTACCGGGTCCTCACCGTCACTACCGGGTCCTCACCATCACTACCAGGCCCTCACCATCCCTACCGTGCCCTCACACTCCCTACCGCGCCCTCACACTCCCTACCGCGCCCTCACACTCCCTACCGCGCCCTCACACTCCCTACCGCGCCCTCACACTCCCTACCGCACACTCATCCTCGCCCTCCCAACCGGACCCTCACCCTCCCTAACGTGCCATCACCCTCACTACCGCGCCCTCGCTCTCACTACCGCGCCCTCGCCCTCACTACCGGGCCCTCGCCCTCCCTACCGCACACTCATCCTCCCTACCGCACACTCACCCTCCCTACCGCACACTCACTCTCCCTACCGCACACTCACCCTCCCTACCGCACACTCACCCTCCCTACCGCACACTCACCCTCCCTACCGCACACTCACCCTCCCTACCGCACACTCACCCTCCCTACCGCACCCTCACACTCCCTACCGCATCCTCACACTCCCTACCGCACCCTCACTACTGGGCCTCACCCACACTACCACACACTGACCCTCCCTACCGCACACACCCTTCCTACCGCACCCTCACCCTCACTACCGGACCCAGACCCTCTCTACCAGGCTATCACCGTCCCACTCACCCTCACCACTCACCCTCCCTACTGCACACTCACCCTCACTACCGCACCCTCACCCTCAATACTGGGCCCTCGCCCTCACCACCGCACACTCACCCTCACTACCGCACCCTCACTACTGCGCACTCACCCCCACTACCGGGCCCTCGCCCACACTACCACACACTGACCCTCCCTACTGCACACTCACCCTCCCTACCGCGCCCTCACCCTCCCTTCTGCGCCCTCACCCTCCCTATCGCACACACACTCCCTACCGCACACTCACCCTCCCTACCGCGCCCTCACACTCCCTACCGCGCCCTCACACTCCCTACCGCGCCCTCACACTCCCTACCGCACACTCATCCTCGCCCTCCCAACCGCACCCTCACCCTCCCTAACGTGCCATCACCCTCACTACCGTGCCCTCGCACTCACTACCGCACCCTCGCCCTCACTACCGGGCCCTCGCCCTCCCTACCGCACACTCACCCTCCCTACCGCACACTCACCCTCCCTACCGCACACTCACTCTCCCTACCGCACACTCACTCTCCCTACCGCACTCACTCTCCCTACCGCACACTCACCCTCCCTACCGCACACTCACCCTCCCGATCGAACCCTCACCCTCCCGATCGCACCCTCACCCTCCCGATCGCACCCTCACCCTCCCGATCGCACCCTCACCCTCCCGATCGCACCCTCACCCTCCCGATCGCACCCTCACCCTCCCGATCGCACCCTCACCCTCCCGATCGCACCCTCACTGTTACCGGGAGTATCAAACTGACAACCTAAATTCACTGGCCACTTTTCAGACGGTCTCTGTGCCGGGTCTGTGCAGAAACAGGAGGCCTCCATCGGCGCACATGGACCCTCCGCCTACCTCACAACCGGGCAGCTTGGTGTCTGAATCTCAGTGCTGGTGTGAAGCCCCACGCAGAGGACATTCATCACCATGACTGGGTCATCCACTCCAACTGCACCTTGCCAGCCCAGTGCAGACTGCACTCAACCATCCCACACTCACAAAGCCCAAAAACAGCTGATGATGCGATTGGACATCACTTTGCGAGCAATCCTGACTGCGTGCTAATGGCCACACTGACGGCCGGGTTTAGTATAACCAGTCAAGCTGGTGATGTGGCTTATTTATACCTGCTACAAGCCACATATACGTTCGTAACACAGGGGCTCGGTTTGTGAAAACAACCGGAATTTGCGTTTCTCTTTGGGATTACCTGGCAGCTTGGGGGAGCCTGCATTTCCCCTTTGCTCTCTCCGGGGCCGATCAGAGTCAAGTTGCCAGCCATTCAGCACCCCTTCCTCCTGTAGTATAAACTGTTCTGACGGTTTGGCGTCCCAGGGGTTGGCCTGACGAGTGCAAGACGAGGAGCTTCAGCAACGCCTCTGCCCCTTCAACAGGATTCACGCTCTGCGCTCCCAAAGCAAACTCATTGATATCGATAGGTGCGTTTTCTAAACGGAGTTTAAATTCGTCCTGGGGTTTGAACCCTGGTCTCTGGCTCACTAGCCCAGTGACATGACCGCGATGCTCCCATTTCCTCATCGTCCCGAGGGGCTGAAAGGAGCTTTGGAAGGCAAGGAATAGAACGAGGAGGCCATTCGGCCCCTCGAGCCTGTTCTGCCCTTAATCGAGCCTGTGGCTGATCTTCTCCCTCAACTTCACCTTCTTGCACTCTCCCCACATCCCTCGATCCCCTCGGTGTCCAAAAATCTCTCGATCTCCCGGTCTTGATCCTACTTGATGACGGAGCACCCACCGCTCTCTGGGGTAGGAGAATTCCAAAGATTCACAACCCTCCCGAGTGAAGACATTTCTCCTTCATCTCAGCCCCAAAATGTCCGACCCCTTCTCCTGAGACTGGGACCCCGTGTTCTAGACTCTCCAGCCCGGGGAGAGGGGGGGAAACAGCCTCTCAGCATCGACCCTGTCAAATCCTCTTCAGAATGTTCTACGTTTCAGTGAGACGACCTCTCATTCTTCAAAACTCCAGGGAATAGAGACCCATTCTCCTCAATCTCTCCTCCTGGGACAATCCCTCTCATCCCAGGGACCAGTCCTAGTGAACCTTCGCTGTCCCATCTTTCCTGAAACACGGAGACTGAAACGGCACCAGGTGTGGTCTCACCAAAATCCAGTAGAGCTGTCGAAAGACTCCTGTCCTCCAATCCCCTCGCAGTAAACCATCCACATTCCTCATACGAACGCACCCTCCCCTCTTTGAACATCAACAGTTACAAGGTTCCCACCTCTAAAAAAGATTCCGTCTTTCTATTCTCACAGCCGGACTGAATAACTTCCCCGCGTTATACTCCGTCTGCCACCTTGCGGCCTGTCTATACCTCTTTGCTGTCTCTTTCTGTCCTCCTCACAGCTTATCTTCCCATCAAACGCTGTCTCATCAGCAGATACCTTACTCTCTGTCTCTTCATCCAGGTCGCTGGCGGAGGTTGTAAGTAGCTGAGGCCCCAGCACTGATCAACTGCGGCACTCCACTAGCCAACTTCATAAAAAAACCCCATTTATTCCTGCTACCCACTCCCCGTCTGTTAACCAATCCTCTATCCGGGCTAATATATGAAGCCCAACTCCCTAAGCCCTTATCTCGCCAACTAAACTTCTGTGTGGTGCCTTACCGAATGCTTTTAGGGAATCCAAGTGTAAGACCATAAGACGTAGGAGCAGAAATTAGGCCATTCGGCCCATCGAGTCTGCTCCGCCATTCAATCATGGCTGATAAGTTTCTCAACCCCATTCTCCCGCCTTCTCCCCGTAACCTTTGATCCCCTTACCAATCGAGAACCGATCTATCTCGGTCTTAAATACACTCAATGACCCGGCCTCCACAGCCTTCTGTGGTAATGAATTCCATAGATTCACCACTCTCTGGCTAAGAAGTTTCTCCCTCATCTCTGTTCTAAAAGGTCTTCCCTTTACTCTGAGGCTGTGCCCCTCGGGTCCTAGTCTCTCCTACTAATGGAAACATCTTCCCCCACGTCCGCTCTATCCAGGCCTATACGATACCACATCTACTGGTTCCCCTTTATCTACCTGACAAGTGACATCCTCGACAGGCCAATAAATGTGAGAGTGTGGCTGAAATGTGAGACATGCTGTCAAAGCTTTCGATCCTGCACTCAGCAGAGCAGATTCACAAGAATAGCGAATCTCAAAAGCAACAACGATTCCCACTGCAGGAGGAGAGGATGCTGGTTGGTACAGGCCTTACCCGTGGAGAGTGCAGCAGGGAACAGTTAACTGCCAAGCTTCTCTTTAAGTTCAAAACCAGGCCGGTCGCCGGCTGATTGGTCAACGGCAATGCCAGGAGGAATGAGCCAGGGAATGGCTGTCCCCTCCCCGAGGTTCGGCTGAGTTGGAAAAGGTGCAATGCGTGGACGTGCCCTTCTGTCTGCACAGGGTGGGGCCCTGGGGGTGAAGCTTCTGGCCTGTGGAAGTGAGCTACGCCACCATTCCCGGCTCAAACTAGCCGTCAATGTCATCCTTGAGCGCAGTCAGGAGTGTTCGGCAAGTGCTGTCCAATCGCGTTTGGTGTCAGACGCTGCGTTGTGAGGTTTTTTTGCCAGCGCCACGGCCGCTGGACGAGTGTGGTCAGTGCTTCTGCCTGTCCCAAAGGGGCTGCTTTTCCTCTCCCCATCCCTCCCGTGAATAGCGGGTGCGACATTCGCTAACTCGATATCCGCCGGGAACGTTCCAGAACGTGCGGAACGTTAGGTAATTACAACCGGGGCCCCCCCACCCCCGGTATCTCCGCAGCTACCCCTGCCCGAACCCTGGGAGGTTGGCCGTCAGGTCCTGGGGGTCGGGGATGGGGGGGGTCTTATCAGCCTCTTTCTGCTGTGCCGGGTTGTGTCGACGAGCGTGAGGACCCCCCCGGCTCCTCACGGTCACTTCCCCGCCTCCGGAAGCTCGGTCCGGCTTGACCCCCCCCCCGGGGTTTGGTTCATTCCCCCCCGTCCTCCTCCGGGACGTCCCGAGATGGCGAAAGGGGACGATTGGGCGTTCCGGGGGGGGTTTGGGGGAGAGGCTTGTCTGGGACATCCTGGGGGGGTGAGGCGGAGAGAGTGGCGGGCGGAGGATAGATGGCGGGAGGTGGTGGGAGCTGCTGGGAGGTGGTGGGAGCTGCTGGGAGGTGGCGGGAGGTGGTGGGAGCTGCTGGGAGGTGGTGGGAGCTGCTGGGAGGTGGTGGGAGCTGGCGGGAGGTGGTGGGAGCTGGTGGGAGGTGATGGGAGGTGGTGGGTGCTGCTGGGAGGTGGTGGGAGCTGCTGGGAGGTGGTGGGAGCTGCTGGGAGCTGGTGGGAGGTGATGGGAGGTGGTGGGTGCTGCTGGGAGGTGGTGGGAGCTGGCGGGAGGTGGTGGGAGCTGGTGGGAGGTGATGGGTGCTGCTGGGAGGTGGTGGGAGCTGCTGGGAGCTGGTGGGAGCTGGTGGGAGGTGTTGGGAGGTGGTGGGAGCTGGTGGGAGCTGCTGGGAGCTGGTGGGAGGTGTTGGGAGGTGGTGGGAGCTGGTGGGAGCTGGTGGGAGGTGTTGGGAGGTGGTGGGAGCTGCTGGGAGCTGGTGGGAGCTGGTGGGAGCTGGTGGGAGGTGGTGGGAGCTGCTGGGAGCTGGCGGGAGCTGGTGGGAGGTGTTGGGAGGTGGTGGGAGCTGGTGGGAGCTGCTGGGAGCTGGTGGGAGGTGGTGGGAGGTGGTGGGAGCTGCTGGGAGCTGGCGGGAGCTGGTGGGAGGTGTTGGGAGGTGGTGGGAGGTGTTGGGAGGTGGTGGGAGCTGGTGGGAGCTGCTGGGAGCTGGTGGGAGGTGTTGGGAGGTGGTGGGAGCTGCTGGGAGCTGGTGGGAGGTGGTGGGTGCTGGTGGGAGCTGCTGGGAGGTGGTGGGAGCTGCTGGGAGGTGGTGGGAGCTGCTGGGAGGTGGTGGGAGCTGCTGGGTAGCTGCTGGGAGGTGGTGGGAGCTGCTGGGGAGCTGATGGGGAGCTGATGGGAGGTGGCGGGAGCTGCTGGGGAGCTGCTGGGAGGTGGCGGGAGCTGCTGGGGAGCTGCTGGGAGCTGCTGGGAGCTGATGGGAGCTGCTGGGAGGTGGTGGGAGCTGCTGGGGAGCTGATGGGAGCTGCTGGGAGCTGCTGGGGAGCTGCTGGGGAGCTGCTGGGAGCTGCTGGGGAGCTGCTGGGGAGCTGCTGGGGAGCTGCTGGGAGCTGCTGGGGAGCTGCTGGGGAGCTGATGGGAGCTGCTGGGAGCTGCTGGGAGGTGGTGGGAGCTGCTGGGGAGCTGCTGGGGAGCTGCTGGGAGGTGGCGGGAGCTGCTGGGGAGCTGCTGGGAGCTGCTGGGGAGCTGATGGGAGCTGCTGGGAGCTGCTGGGGAGCTGCTGGGGAGCTGCTGGGGAGGTGGCGGGAGCTGCTGGGGAGCTGCTGGGGAGCTGCTGGGGAGGTGGCGGGAGCTGCTGGGGAGCTGCTGGGAGCTGCTGGGAGCTGCTGGGAGCTGCTGGGGAGCTGCTGGGGAGCTGCTGGGAGGTGGCGGGAGCTGCTGGGGAGCTGCTGGGGAGCTGATGGGAGCTGCTGGGAGCTGCTGGGAGCTGCTGGGGAGCTGCTGGGAGGTGGCGGGAGCTGCTGGGAGGTGGTGGGAGCTGCTGGGGAGCTGCTGGGAGGTGGCGGGAGCTGCTGGGGAGCTGATGGGAGCTGATGGGAGCTGCTGGGGAGCTGATGGGAGCTGCTGGGGAGCTGCTGGGAGGTGGTGGGAGCTGCTGGGGAGCTGCTGGGAGGTGGTGGGAGCTGCTGGGGAGCTGCTGGGAGGTGGTGGGAGCTGCTGGGGAGCTGCTGGAGGTGGTGGGAGCTGCTGGGAGCTGATGGGAGCTGCTGGGGAGCTGCTGGGGAGCTGCTGGGAGCTGCTGGGAGCTGATGGGAGCTGCTGGGAGGTGGTGGGAGCTGCTGGGAGCTGCTGGGGAGCTGCTGGGAGCTGCTGGGAGCTGATGGGAGCTGCTGGGGAGCTGCTGGGAGGTGGTGGGAGCTGCTGGGAGCTGCTGGGAGCTGCTGGGAGCTGCTGGGAGCTGATGGGAGCTGCTGGGAGGTGGTGGGAGCTGCTGGGAGCTGCTGGGAGCTGCTGGGGAGCTGCTGGGGAGCTGCTGGGAGCTGCTGGGAGCTGATGGGGAGCTGATGGGAGCTGCTGGGGAGCTGCTGGGGAGCTGCTGGGAGGTGGCGGGAGCTGCTGGGGAGCTGATGGGAGCTGCTGGGGAGCTGCTGGGGAGCTGCTGGGAGCTGCTGGAGCTGCTGGGAGCTGATGGGAGCTGCTGGGAGGTGGTGGGAGCTGATGGGGAGCTGATGGGAGCTGATGGGAGCTGCTGGGAGCTGCTGGGAGGTGGCGGGAGCTGCTGGGGAGCTGATGGGAGCTGCTGGGGAGCTGCTGGGAGCTGATGGGAGCTGCTGGGGAGCTGCTGGGAGGTGGCGGGAGCTGCTGGGGAGCTGATGGGAGCTGATGGGAGCTGCTGGGGAGCTGATGGGAGCTGCTGGGGAGCTGCTGGGGAGCTGCTGGGAGCTGCTGGGAGCTGCTGGGAGCTGATGGGAGCTGCTGGGAGGTGGTGGGAGCTGCTGGGAGCTGATGGGAGCTGCTGGGAGGTGGTGGGAGCTGCTGGGGAGCTGATGGGAGCTGCTGGGAGCTGCTGGGGAGCTGCTGGGGAGCTGCTGGGAGCTGCTGGGGAGCTGCTGGGGAGCTGCTGGGGAGCTGCT
>NW_027600708.1:0-10942 GCF_964194155.1 Cetorhinus maximus | reverse complement strand
TCCACCACCAGAAAAGGGGCTTTCTAATCAGTAGTCCAGACGACTCATAACTGAGGCAGTTGGAGATAAATGATAAAAGCTTAGTTGAGGAAATGGCTCAGTGGGTCGCTCTCTCTCTCTCACCTCTGAGTCAGAAGGTCAGGAGTTTGAGTCCCCACTCCAGACACTCGAGCCCCATAGTCCAGGCTGACACGCCCAGTGCCGGTACTGAGAGAGTGCTGCACTGTCTTTCAGGTGAGACGTTGAACCGAAGCCCCGCCTGTCACCTCAGGTGGACGTAAGAGATCCCACACCCACTAATGAAAGGCTGGGGTGGGGATTGGGTAGTGGAGAATTCTCCCCAGTGTCCTGGGCCAATATTAATCCCTCAACCAACATCACTAAAAAAAAACCAGATGATCTGGGTCACAACCACATTGCTGTTGGTGGGAGCTTGCTGTGTGTAAATTTAATTGAGTGGGCGAATGTGATAGGGACTATATGCTTGTGCGGAGGGTAAATACCAACAGGGACAGGTTAGGGCTGAATGGCCAACATTTCTGGACCAGGGCTGCAACATCACATCATTCCTGATGGTGGCGCAGTTGAGAGTTTATCACATTAATAGTTCACCACATGGTGGGTCTAGGTACTGTAGCTTCATCACTTAAAAATACCTCAGGCCCAAAAATTACTATTATAATTTGCGGCCTGCAAATGCAGTGCAGCTGCTGAAATATATTAAACTTTTTAAAACAATGGGTAGATCTTTCACCAGAGTCAGAGTTTTGTGTGCTTAATTCCCAAACTTGACTACCCGGTGTCAGTACTGAGGGAGTGCCGCACTGTCGGACGGTCAGTACTGAGGGAGCACCGCACTGTCGGAGGGTCAGTACTGAGGGAGCGCCGCACTGTCGGAGGGTCAGCGCTGAGGGAGCGCCGCACTGTCGGAGGGTCAGCACTGAGGGAGTGCCGCACTGTCGGAGGGTCAGCACTGAGGGAGCGCCGCACTGTCGGAGGGTCGGTACTGAGGGAGCGCCGCACTGTCGGAGGGTCGGTACTGAGGGAGCGCCGCACTGTCGGAGGGTCGGTACTGAGGGAGCGCCGCACTGTCGGAGGGTCGGTACTGAGGGAGCGCCGCACTGTCGGAGGGTCGGTACTGAGGGAGCGCCGCACTGTCGGAGGGTCGGTACTGAGGGAGCGCCGCACTGTCCGAGGGTCAGTACTGAGGGAGCGCCGCACTGTCCGAGGGTCAGTACTGAGGGAGCGCCGCACTGTCCGAGGGTCAGTACTGAGGGAGCGCTGTACTGTCCGAGGGTCAGTACTGAGGGAGCGCCGCACTGTCCGAGGGTCAGTACTGAGGGAGCGCCGCACCGTCCGAGGGTCAGTACTGAGGGAGCGCTGTACTGTCCGAGGGTCAGTACTGAGGGAGCGCCGCACTGTCTGAGGGTCAGTACTGAGGGAGTGCTGCACTGTCTTTAGGGGTGAGATGTTAAATTGAACCCACCCATCTGCCCTCTCAGGCGGATGTAAAAGAAACCACGGCCACGAATGGAAGCGGGTGGGTGAGGGGATGGGGGGAGGGTGTCCACCCCAACACTAGAGGAACCGTCTGCTGCACAGAATTTCCTTTAGCACCTTTCATGAGCCTCAAAACACATTATAGCCAATGAAGGGCTTTTTAATGAAGTGAACTGACTGTTAGTGTGAAAATGTGGCAGCTAGTTGGCGCACAGCCAGCACCCCACCAATCTACTGACCAGATTATCAGTGTTTAGTGAGGCTGGGTCGCAGGACAGCAGGAGAACTCCCCCACCCTCCCACTCTTCTTCCATCAGTGCTCACAGGATCTTGTACACCTGCACATCCAGCCCCCACCCAGAGGTCAAGCAGCTCAGATAGAAAACACTTGCATTTCTATAGTCCCTTTCCCAGCATTTGGACATCCCAAAGCACTTCACAGCCAATGGCACACCCTCCCTACCTCTGTAACCTCCTCCAGCCCCTACACCCCCTCCCTATCTCTGTAACCTCCTCCAGCCCCTACACCCCTCCCTATCCCTGTAACCTCCTCCAGCCCCTACACCCCCCTCTACCTCTGTAACCTCCTCCAGCCCCTACACCCTTCCCTATCTCTGTAACCTCCTCCAGCCCCTACACCCCCCTCTACCTCTGTAACCTCCTCCAGCCCCTACACCCCTCCCTATCTCTGTAACCTCCTCCAGCCCCTACACCCCTCCCTATCTCTGTAACCTCCTCCAGCCCCTACACCCCTCCCTATCTCTCTAAACTCCTCCAGCCCCTACACCCCTCCCTATCTCTGTAACTTCCTCCAGCCCCTACACCCCTCCCTATCTCTGCAACCTCCTCCAGCCCCTACACCCCTCCCTATCTCTGTAACCTCCTCCAGCCCCTACACCCCTCCCTATCTCTGTAACCTCCTCCAGCCCCTACACCCCTCCCTATCTCTGTAACTTCCTCCAGCCCCTACACCCCTCCCTATCTCTGTAACCTCCTAAAGCCCCTACACCCCTCCCTATCTCTGTAACCTCCTCCAGCCCCTACACCCCTCCCTATCTCTGTAACCTCCTCCAGCCCCTACACCCCTCCCTATCTCTCTAAACTCCTCCAGCCCCTACACCCCTCCCTATCTCTGCAACCTCCTCCAGCCCCTACATCCCTCCGAGATCTCTGCGCTCCTCCAATTCCGGCCTCTCGCGCAGACCCCGATTCCCATCGCTCCACCATTGGCAGCCGTGCCTTCAGCTGCCTGGGGGACCCTGAGCTCTGGAATTCCCTCCCTAAACCTCACCACCTCTCTCTCCGTCTCTGTCTCTCTCCTCCTTTAAGACGCTCCTTAAAACTGACCTCTCTGACCAAGCTTTCGGTCACCGGTCCCTAAATATCCCCTCACGCGGCCCGGGGTCAGATTCTGTCCGATAACGCTGCTGTGAGGCGCCTCGGGGACGTTTTCCCTCACGAAGAGGCGCTACAGAAATGCAAGCCGCTGTCGAGGGATGTCGAGCCGGGGGGGGGGGGGGAGGGCCGGCGGGATGCCTGTTCGGTCCCACGTCTGTAACCGGTAGCAGGAGGGGCAGACAGACAATCCCTTGGGAAAGGGGGCGACGCAACCTCAAAGCAGGAGCTAAAAGAGAGCAATGGCGCGTCGTCCAGTGGCTGGTTAGAAAAAAATAAATTGTTAAACTAGTTTAAATTTATTTTACAGAGTCTCTTTGATTACATACTGAACCATAAAGTGGGGGGGGGTGGGAAAAAAAAAAATTACTCCAAGTGAATTGCAACTTAACAAATTACTAACATTGAATTCTTTCTAACGCTCCAGAAATACCCTGGTGAAAATTAGACCCGGCGGGCGGTGGGGGTGGGGGGTTTCTTGAACGCGTGGGGTCCCCTTCTTAAATTCTCGCCCCCTCCTGAACGGGATGGTCCACATACGATGCCACAGGAGGAGCCCCAGCTGACTGCCCAAGCAGATTCGGTCACTCGTCGCCGTCAATCCGAAACGCTTCACGGGATGAAAGAGGGGGCACGTTGGTTTTAGCACGAGCGGGATCACCCATCGCCCCCGCTTTCAGCTCAATATCAACCCCCGCACCCCTCCCCCCACCCCCACCACCCCTCCCCCGCCAAGGCCAGGGTCGGTCGTGCTTCCTTCCACAGTCAGTTTCCGCCCTTCCCACCCACCTCACTGCTTGGGAGTCGTGAAGGTGGGGGGGGTGGGGGGAGTTAGTGGCAGCCGGAACCCCCCCCCCTCCCCCCGCCGCCACCAGCCCCCAACCCAGAGAAGCCTTCCAGAGAGTTGGGGGGGGGGGGGAATGAAAAAAAGGCACAGGCCTGAGATCCAGAGAATTGCGGGTAGGGGGCGGGGTGAGGAGAGAGAGAGAGAGAGGGAGAGAGAGAAAGAAAGAGGGAGGGGGGAGGGGGAGAGAGAGAAAATGGGAGGGAAGAGAAAGACAGAGAGAAAATGGGGAATAGAGAGAGAGGGAAAATGGGGGAAGAGTGAGGGGAAAATGGGGGAGTGAGAGAGGGAGAGAGAAAATGGGAGGAAGGGAGAGAGAGAGAGAGAGAGAGAGAAAATGGGGGGAAGAGAGAGAAAATTGGGGGGGGAAGAGAGAGAGAGAAAGAAAATGGGGAACGAGAGAGTGAAAAAGAGAGAGACAGCGAGAGAACAAGGGGAGAAGGAAAGAGGGAGAAAGAGAGAGAGAAAGAGAGTCAGAGAGGGCGAGAGAGGAAGAGGGAGAATTCGGAGAACCCTCTGACAGATCTGAAGAGAAGGTGAACCTACCACTTGGACATCGTATGCCAAGCGAGAGAGATCACCCTTCGAGGGGCTATGATTCCTGCACCAGGATTAGAGATCCAGACTGTGGGCAGAGGTCACCAGCTTATGGTGCCAGTGAACAGGACGAGCCATAGGTGTCCATTGAGGTGGGGGGGGGGGGCTGCACTCACCAGTCGGTCCCAGGCAGGCCTGTAGAGGGGGGCTAAGGCTGGGAGGGGATAGCAATACCCAGTCTGGTGCCCATTTCTCTCGCCCGCGTTCAGTTGCACCACCATCCCAACAACCTGTCCGGCCGAAAGGGGATAAGAAACAGTGGCCGCCCCACAGCCTCGCGCGCAGGAAAATATCTGGACCCAATCACCTTATGTAAACAGTCAAACTTATTGCCAAGGTTCAAATCTGCTCTCCTCCGCGCACCACCCCCCCCACCAAACCCCCCTATCTTACAACAACGGGGCAGCCCGATGATGATGTCACTGGCGGGGTACAGCCTGACACTGGCCGGAACCAATGATGTCACAGAGCGGGACAGTCCACTGAGCGCAAGGTCGGGGAGCTGGACCCCTTAAAACGGAAACAAGACGTCGACTCAGGGTTTCGGAACTTTTTGACAGAGAGAGGGGGGGGAAAAAAAAATTGGACTTACAAACAAATCGTACCTCTCCCAACAACAAAGATGATTATAAGGCATTAGGTTAGGATTTGCTTTCAAATGAAAGAGCTTCAAAAGTTATCCCCTCCCTCCCCCACGAGCCATACTGCCTTGGGGAGGTAGGGTGCTGGGGTAGGGGGGGTGGAAGCGAAGAAAGGGCCCAATTTGCTGCCTTTGCGGTACTGGATTCATATCATAAGGGGGCGCCAGGGAGCAGTGCGGACACCCTAGTGGCCAAAACGGAGTACTGCAGCGCTGCCGTTAAATATGGCTGCAGCTCTTCCCCCCCCACCGACCCCAAAAAGACGTCAACAGCTAGAAGGATCGCCCTGGATAAAGGGTTAGGAGGAATAAGGCTCTCTTCCCCCTCGAATGGCTTAGCAGGGCAAATCCACCGGGATAATTTGTACGCCCCCTTCTCCACCACCACCACCACCTCCCCCCCACCCCTCCTCCGCCACAGCATAGGTAGCAACGAGGGGGCAATTGGCTCGACACCTCCGGTCGGGAAAGGGATGGGAGAGTTAAAAATCAGTCAGAGGCCCTATTGGCCCCCGTAGAGCTACCAACACCCATGATACTGCGTCCCGGAAGAAGGGGAAAATGGAGAGCGAAGGCTGTGAAGGACTGCTGGTTACATTTTGCACGCTAATTAAACCCATTTCCCCCTTTCCCCCACCGCCCCCCCATCCTCACCCGACTTGACCAGTGAAATTTTCCAGGCTTTCGAGAGAGGGAAAAAAAAGAAAAAGGGGGTGGGGAGGGGGAAAAAAAAGGGGCCCATCGTTACTTAGTGAAAGCGGCCATGACGGCCCAGATCATCTCGTTGGCGTTTGGTTTGCTGCACTCCACGTCCGGGTTCAGTTCCAGGAGCTCGCGGGAGCGGCAGGTGGCCAGCTCATACTGGTCGTCCAGGAGGGGGACGAAGGCGTTCTCCAAAACGTCCGAGCTGTGGGCCAGCAGGACGAGGGCCAGCAGCCGCCTGTCCATGCGCTGCGGGTCCTTCACCCACTTGTCCAGGAAAGCGTCCTGCAGCTTCTTGATGAGCCGCTGCTTGAGCGTGTCGTTGGTCACCGGGTGGGTGGTCATGTCGAAGAGCAGGAAGTTCTGCTTCTCCGTCGTCAGGACGCCCTTCTCCACCAGGCTCTTGGCCAGCCGCTCGCGCACGTTGCGGATCTGGTAGTTCAGCTTCAGCGGGTTCCACGTTTCACCTGGTTCGGTGGGGACGAGGCGTGGGAAACAAAAAAGAAACGACGGGTGAGGTAAAACAGAAGGAGCGGAGGAAATATTGGCGTACAGGTACGCACGCAGGTCCCTGGAGGCAGCCGTTCAGGTAGACCAGGTTGGAAAGGCAGCATCTGGAATGCTCTCCTTCATTGGCAGAGGTACAGAATATAAAAGTAAGGGTATAATGTTGGGATTGTATAAAACACTGGTGAGGCCACAACTGGAGTATTGTGTGCAGTTCTGGTCACCACATGACAGGGAGGACGGAATAGCTCTGGAGAGAGTGCAGAGGAGGATAACAAGAATGTTGCCAGGGTTAGGAAAGTGTAGCTACGAGGAGAGATTGGATAGGTTGGGGTTATTTTCCCTTAGAACAAAGAAGGCTGAGAGGTGACTTGACTGAGGTGCACAAAATTCTGAGGGGAATAGACATAGAGTGGACAGGATAAAACTGTTTCCCTTGGTGGAGAATTCTAGAACCAGGGGACATAGATTCAAGATAAGTGGCAGAAGCTGGTGGGGGGGACATGAGGAAGAACTTTTTTTAGGCAGAGGGTAGTGGGTGTCTGGAATTCGCTGCCCAAGTTGGTGGTAGAGGCAGAAACTTTAAACTCTTTTAAAAAAGTACCTGGATCTGCACCTAAAGTGCTGTAAGCTGCAGGGCTATGGACCGGGTGCAGGGAGGTGGGATTAGAAAGGGCACCTGGGTGTCTTCGGGCTGGTATGGACAAGTTGGGCCGAATGGCCTCCTTCTGTGCTGTAACTTTGCTATGGTTCTAATAGGAATGGGGTGGGGTGGGGGGGGGGTGTGGAAAGAGAGGAGAGGCCATTCGGCCCCTCGAGCCTGCCCTGCCTTTCGATACCGCAACGGGCTGGTCTGCTACCTCGACTCCACTTTCCCGCCCCTGGCCCTCAGGGCCCAAAAATCTACCCCCTCTCCGTCTCGAATCTGCTCGTCGGCTGGGCGCTCGCAACTCTCCGGGGTGGAGCATCCCTAAGGTTCACCACCCTCCGAGGGAAGGCGTTTCCCCCCTTCATCCCGGTCCAAAATGGCCGACCCCTTATCCTGAGGGCCGTGTGACCAGGAAGTTTGGGGGTGGGTGGGTGGGGGGGGGGGGGGGGGGATGGGGGGGGTCATTGGCAGAGAGGAGGGGTTCAGGGGCAAGAGGCCACCTCTCCGCATCGACCCTGCCAAAAACAATCTCTGCGAATTTTAGACGTTTCAGTGAGATCGCCTCTCGTTCTTCTAAAGCTCCTGGAATTGTTCTCCTCAGAGCGGAGAAGGGGGGAGATTGAATCGAGGTGTTCAACATCAGGAAGGGGGCGGCGCAAACTGGAGGAACAGCACCTCATCTTCCGACTAGGCACTTTACAGCCTTCCAGACTGAATATTGAGTTCAACAACTTTAGATCATGAACTCTCTCCTCCATCCCCACCCCCTTTCCGATTTTCCCCCTCCTTTTTGTTTTTTCCAATAATTTATATAGATTTTTCTTTTCCCACCTATTTCCATTATTTTTAAGTGTATTTCCATCCATTGTTTTATCTCTACCTTTTAGCCTATTTCGATCCCTTCCCCCCACCCCACCCCCACTAGGGCTATCTGCACCTTGCTCGTCCTGCTTTCTATTCTTAATTAGCACATTCCTTAGATAATATCACCACCTTCAACACCTCTTTGTCCTTTTGTCTATAACATCTTTTGGTTATCTCCACCTATCACTGGCCCTCTATCCAGCTCTACCTGTCCCACCCCCCTTAAACCAGCTTATATTTCACCCCTTTCCTATTTTTACTTAGTTCTGTCGAAGAGTCATGCGGACTCGAAACGTTAACTGTGTTCCTCTCCGCAGATGCTGCCAGACCTGCTGAGTTTTTCCAGTTTTTTTTTGTTTTTGTTTTGGATTTCCAGCATCCGCGGTTCTTTGCTTTTATATCTATATATTTTTTTCTCCACGTCTACCCTATCATACACTGCCTACATCAGAAAAAACGAGCGCGGGGTTTATCACGAACCCTGGGCTTGTTTTAGAGGCGACTGAATTTTGTCCCGTGGAATTCCCAGCACAGAAACAGGCCATTTGGCCCCTCTGCTCCGTGCTGGTGTTTCTGCTCCACACCAGCCTCCTCCCACCCCCCTCTTCCATCTCTCCCCATCAACATATCCTATTCCTTTCTCCCTCGTGTGTTTATCTAGCTTCCCCAACCCCCCACCCCTTTAATCCATCTCTGTGATTCACCTCGACCACTCCCCGTGGGAGCGAGTCCCACATTCTCCCCGCTCTCTGGGTAAAGAAGTTTCTCCTGAATTCCCCATCGGATTTATTAGTGACTCTTATATTGATGACTCCCCTAGTTCTGGTCTCTCTCCACTACAAGTGGAAACATTTTCTCTACGTCGACCCTATCAAAATCCTTTCAGAATTTTAAAGACCTCGAACAGGTCAGCCCCTCAGCCTTCTCTTTTCTAGACAGAAGAGCCCCAGCCTGTTCGATCTTTCCTGATAGTTATAACCTCCCAGTTCTGGTATCATTCTTGTAAATATGATTTCGCATTTTTATAATGCGGAGACCAGAATTGTGTACAGTATCTCCGAGTGTGGTCTAACCAGACCAGAACTGTGCACAGTGCTCCGAGTGTGGTCTAACCAGACCAGAACTGTGTGCAGTGCTCCGAGTGTGGTCTAACCAGACCAGAACCGTGCACAGTGCTCCGAGTGTGGTCTAACCAGACCAGAACTGTGCACAGTATCTCCGAGTTCTCTTACAAAAACAATAACCTACATACAGTTGTATAGCACCTTTAATGCAATGCAACATTGCAAAATTCTGCACAGACAGAATTTGACTCCGAGCCACATAAGGAGATGGGACAAAAGCTCGGTCAGAGGGGTCGATTTTAAGAGAGAGAGCGAGAGAGAGAGGCAGAGAGAGAGAGAGAGAGAGAGAGAGAGAGGCAGAGAGAGAGAGAGAGAGAGAGAGGCAGAGAGAGAGAAAGAGAGAGAGAGATTTAGGGAGGGAATTCCAGAGCTTAGGGCCCCAGGCAGCTGAAGGCACGGCCGCCAATGGTGGAGCAAAAGAAGTTGGGGGAGGGCGGGGAGGCGGGGGCCGCAGTTGTGGGCTCTCCGCGGCTTGTAGAGCTTTGTAGCGTCTAACAAGAAGAAACACCGTCTCACCCAGGACTGGGACGAGTACAAACAAGGTGAGTGGAGGGCTCGAGACGGGCGGTGGTGAGGGAGAGAGACCGCTGTCACAGCGAACCCTCCATCGTGGCTTCAGACGATGTGGCTGAGGGGCAGCATCGCGGAGACGAGAAACAGGAGGGGTGTGGGGGATGCGCCAAGGAGAGATCCTTGGGTGACACCGGAGGGAACGCGTGCAGGGAGGGACGCTATTGCATGCAGGCTGTGGTCAGGCAGAAGACAGTGGAACCAGGCGGTCAGTCCCAGCCTAGCTGGACACTAGTGGAGAGACAGGGGGAGAAAAACGAGGGGATCGCTGCGTCTGGGACAGGGCAGGGGGCTGTTTGAGCCACACAGCAACGTGGTGCCACACCTGGTTCACTTGCCCAAACACATCCAGCATGTCGAAGGGATGGTGGTAGAAATATGTTCACTCCTACGTTGGAGGCGACTAAGGGACCAGGCTCTTCAGCAACCACCCCCCTCACCCCGCTCCCCACCACCTCCCAGCAAGCCGTTACTCGCTGCCTGACCTCCCACTACCGCAGGGCTTCCAAAGCTGGGGGTCACAGCCCGCCCGATGGAGGTTGCCGGGTGAGATTTTAGGGTTGCAGACTGCGAGGCAGCTAATGGCCGCCGTGGAGCTCGGACTGACAGCTGCGAGGTCCCTTTAAATCCTGGGGCTTTTCTTTGGTGTGGGAGTGGTCTAACGGACTGCACTCTCAGGCCCAATTGGAACCGCAAACAAGGCCTGTAAATAGATAGTCCTGAGTTGGGGGGGAGATAAAGGAGAGGGGGAGAATGAGGGGGAATAAAAGAGAGAGGGGAGAATGGGGGGGAATAAAGGAGAGAGGGAGAATTGGGGGAATAAAGGAGAGAGGGAGAATGGGGGGAATAAAGGAGAGAGGGAGAATGGGGGGAATAAAGGAGAGGGGGAGAATGGAGGGGAATAAAGGAGAGAAGGAGAATGGTGGGGAATAAAGGAGAGGGGGAGAATGGAGGGGAATAAAGGAGAGAAGGAGAATGGTGGGGGAATAAAGGAGAGGGGGAGAATGGGAGGGGAATAAAGGAGAGAAGGAGAATGGTGGGGAATAAAGGAGGGGGAGAATGGAGGGGAATAAAGGAGAGGAGAATGGTGGGGAATAAAGGAGGGGGAGAATGGGGGGCAATAAAGGAGAAAGGGAGAATGGGGCGGAATAAAGGAGAGAGGGAGAATGGGGGGGAATAAAGGAGAGAGGGAGAATGGGGGGAATAAAGGAGAGAGGGAGAATGGGGGGGAATAAAGGAGAGGGGGAGAATGGGGGGGAATAAAGGAGAGGGGGAGAATGGGGGGAATAAAGGAGAGCGGAGAATGGGGGGGAATAAAGGAGAGGGGGAGAATGGGGGGCAATAAAGGAGAGGGGGAGAATGGGGGGAATAAAGGAGAGAGGGAGAATGGGGGGGAATAAATGAGAGAGGGAGAATGGGGGGGGAATAAAGGAGAGGGAGAATGGGGGGAATAAAGGGAGGGGGAGAATGGGGGGAATAAAGGAGAGGGGGAGAATGGGGGGAATAAAGGAGGGGAGAATGGGGGGAATAAAAGAGAGAGGGAGAATGGG
>NW_027600707.1:0-10945 GCF_964194155.1 Cetorhinus maximus | reverse complement strand
ATTTAAAAGGCTAATGGAAATAATAGACTAATAGGTGCACAAAATTATGAGAGGAATAGACAGAGTGGACTGGATAAAATTGTTTCCCTTGATGAAGAATTCTAGAACCAGGGGACATAGATTCAAGATAAGTGGCAGAAGGTGTAGGGGGGACATGAGGAAGAACTTTTTTACGCAGAGGGTAGTGGGCGTCTGGAATTCGCTGCCCAAGTTGGTGGTCGAGGTAGAAACACTAAACTCTTTTTAAAAAGTATCTGGATCTGCACCTAAAGTGCTGTTAGCTGCAGGGCTATGGGCCGGGTGCAGGAAGGTGGGATTAGAAAGGGCACCTGGGTGTCCTGGGGCTGGCATGGACAAGATGGGCCGATTGGCCTCCTTCTGTGCTGTAACCTTTCAATGGTTTCTGTGGATTTAGCCTTTCTATCCAGAGAACTGAGCCAGGATTTGATGGCCCCCTCTCGCCCGGTGAGATATGACGGTCCCGCCAAACCGAATGGAGGTGCAAGTGGCTTGGCGCATGCGCTGGGGGCGGGGGGGGTGTTGGTGAGTGGGGGTGGGTGGGGAGACACACCGCTGGTGGGGGCCATGACATCCTGGCCCTGGAAGGCTAGGGGGCTGACGCCGCGCTGTAGCTGTGCAGAACCCCGGCTAGGCCACAGCCTGGAGTTACCGTGAGCGGTCCTGGGCTCCACACCGTAGGATGGAGAGATGGTGGGGAGTGCCGTGTGGATTCGCCAGGGGGATCCCTGGAGCTCGAGGGCTAAGTTACCAGGAGAGATTACGCAGGAGAGGATTGTATTCGCTGGGGATTAGAAAGTTAAAGGGAAGGGGGTGGGATTTGATCAAAGGTTTGATGGTATCGAGAAGTTGCGAGAGGGAAACTATTTTCTCTGGTTGGACAGTCTTGGACTCACAGACATGGTCGAAAGGTTAGAGCCAAGAGTAAAATTGGGAAACGCTTCTCCGCACTAAGGGTGTCAGTTCAGACCTCCCCTCCGCAAACGGGCAGTTGACGTTGGATCGATTGCTCAAACCTGAGCCTGATAGGCCGCCACTGACTAAAAGGTTACGAGAGGCGGGTAGATGGAGTTGGACGCGCGTCAGTCACGATTTCGTGGAGCGGTGCGACGAGCTCAAGGGGGCTGAATGGCCTCCTGCTGTTCCTGCATTCCGCGTTGGAACAGGACAGGTGAGGTCCCGCTCCCGTGTGGCCCCCACGCCAGCTATTTCTCTATCCCTTCACCCTCATCGCCCCCCCCACCACCAATTTATTTTGCTGCCTATTTCCCTCTGCTCCCCCACAACCCACCCCCCCCACCCCACCGCCCAACTTCAACTTTCATGGCTGACGTCTTCCTGCGGTTGGCCTCCTAAGTGGCCATCACTCACCCAGCGCCGAGCTATTCAACTGTGGGGTGCACCACCTTGTGACCGCGTCTGATCCCCGCGGGTCACAAGCCCAGTTTTTTTATTCCTTTGCAGCAATCGTGCCCCCTCCTCCCCACCCTTTTCCCCTCACCCCCTCCCAAACCAGGGGCAATTTCAGGGACCCCCCCCCCCCGCTCGACCACCTTTTTTCACGTTCTTTCACCGGTGGGGGGGGGGGGGGCGTAGCCAGCACGGCCAACATGTGTGGCCCGTCCCTAATGGCCCACCTTGAGCTGGGAGGCTCACTCGGCCGTTTCCAGAGGGGGCGGTTTAAGAGCCGACCGCGTGGCCGTGGGGTCTGGAGTCACGTGTAGGCCAGGGTAAGGACGGCCGATTTCCCTCCCCTAAAGGGGGCATGAGTGAACCGGATGGGACCATGAGGGGCTCGTCCAATGCAAACTGGGCTCCCTGTCCCTTGAGGAGACCTCACGACGCTGCTAAGTGTCACCGCGTATTCGCCAAGGGAGCGACAGATAATGTTGAAACGTTCCAATGCCCCGGTTGCTTCCTACTCCTGCACTGGGCAGGATGGTCCCTTTAAGGCCCTTTGTCTAAGGCCACATGGCTCTCTGTGGAATCTCATTAAGCTCTCTCCCGGCCATTAGCCTATCGATAGCTCACGGCAAAGGACGCTCAGAGGCTTTGGGGTTCAAGGAAGAGATTTCGAGGGACACCAAGGCATGAGGAAAAAGGGAAGGGCAGGAAAGTTTGCCAAGAACAAAATGGCGTTAGCCGACAAATGAACTTTCATTCACATAGCGGTATGGCGTTGACAACATGCGGCCGGGAAGTGGGGGGGAGTGGGGCTGGTCACTGAGCGTGCGCACAGCAAGATCCCACAAACGGCAACTGGGGGTTTGGCCGGGGTCGCCCAAGGGAGGAAGGTGGAACCACCCCTCGCATCCACCCCACCACCCCACGCCACTGAGGGTGACTTTCTTCTCCTGCTCTCCATCCGATAGCGGCCGTGAGGTCTTTGATGTTCACCTGAGTGGGCAGGCAGGGGCCTCAGTTTAATGTCTCATCCAAAAAACGGCGCCTCCGACAGTGCGGCGCTCACTCAGTACTGATCCCCTAACAGTGCAGCGCTCCCTCAGTACTGACCCTCCGACAGTGCGGCACTCCCTCAGTACTGACCCTCCGACAGTGCGGCGCTCCCTCAGTACTGACCCTCCGACAGTGCGGCACTCCCTCAGTACTGACCCTCCGACAGTGCGGCACTCCCTCAGTACTGACCCACCGACAGTGCGGCGCTCCCTCAGTACTGACCCTCCGACAGTGCGGCGCTCCCTCAGTACTGACCCTCCGACAGTGCAGCGCTCCCTCAGTACTGACCCTCCAATAGCGTCGCACTCCCTCGGTACTGGCCCTCCAAATACAAGGGGAAAACAACAATTTATACCGTACGTGAAGAGAGTGCAGCTTAAAAAAAAAAATAAGTGGCAGCCATTCGCTGACTCATTCCTCAGGGCGACGCCGTGACCAATCAGGGTCGAGCTGCCTGGTTTAAATTTCAAACAATGCTTGGCAGTTAACTGTCAGTCGCCGTGACTGGTGCCTCCGGGTCCACTTGCCAACCAGCCAGCACTCTCTTCACATGCAAGTGTAAATTGTTGTTTTCCCCTTGTGTTCTTGTCTCCTGCTGGGCGCAAACGAAAACCTTTGTCTCTTTTGTCTCTCAGCAACCACATCGCACCCCAATCCCTCAGGGCCTTCTCTTCTCCCTCCACCGCCCCCCACCCCCTCCACAGTGGGGGAACAGGCCCAATCGAAACGATTTTTGTGATCACTCCCATACAGAGTACTGCCCCCAGCGCACCCCCCCCCACCGTGAGGTTGAATCAAAGCCTTGTACACACTTCTCAATTCAAGACCAGTTATTGGACCGTGAGAGAGAAGCGGAGAGACAGCGCTGATGTGGTAATGTCACTGTACGAGCAGTCCAGAGGTCCAGGCCACTGCTGAGCGTGGTGTGGGGGGGGCGCGGGTAGGGGGTGAGCTGTGGAGAAAGTCACACATTTCCTCTCCCTTTCGCCTGGCGAAGTGGCAAAAGTAACATTTGCGCCACACGAGTGTCAGGCAATGACCACCTCCAACGTGGGAGAATCCAACCATGTCCCCAGCATTACCATCGCTGAATCCCCCACTATCAACATCCTGGGGTTACCATTGACCAGAAACTGAACTGGACCAGCCATATAAATACTGTGGCTACAAGAGCAAGTCAGAGGCTGGGAATCCTGCGGAGAGTAACTCACCTCCCGACTCCCCAAAGCCTGTCCACCATCTACAAGGCACAAGTCAGGAGTGGGATGGAATACTCCCCACTTGCCCTGGATGAGTGCAGCTCCCACAACACTCAAGAAGCTCGACACCATCCAGGACAAAGCAGCCCCGCTTGATCGGCACCCCATCCACAAACATTCACTCCCTCCACCACCGACGCACAGTAGCAGCAGTGTGTGTACCATCTACAAGATGCACTGCAGCAACTCACCAAGGCTCCTTCGACAGCACCTTCCAAACCCACGACCGCTACCATCTAGAAGGACAAGGGCAGCAGACACATGGGGAACACCACCACCTGGAAGTTCCCCTCCGAGCCACTCACCACCCTGACTTGGAAATATATCGGCCGTTCCTTCACTGTCACTGGGTCAAAATCCTGGAACTCCCTCCCTAACAGCACGGTGGGTGTACCTACACCACAGGGACTGCAGCGGTTCAAGCTCACCCACCACCTTCTCAAGGGGCCAAGCCAGCGATGCCCACAGCCTAGGAAAGGATCCCACATTTTCGCCGCAGCTTGAATTTTAAGCTCATGCCCTCTTCCCTTGTTCTTGAACCCGCCCCACCAGAGGGAATTATTTCTCTCCACCTTACGGAATCTAATTTTTAACACTTTCAAACCCGTCGATCAGCTCACCCCCTCAGCCTTCAATACTCGAGGGGAGGTGTCGTTCTAGTCATTTTAAGGTAGTAAACAGTGAAGGCATTAACACAAGGATGTTGTGCATGTGACCCTCCGACAGTGCGGCACTCCCTCAGTACTGACCCTCCGACAGTGCGGCGCTCCCTCAGTACTGACCCTCCGACAGTGCGGCGCTCACTCAGTACTGACCCTCCGACAGTGCGGCGCTCCCTCAGTACTGACCCTCCGACAGTGCGGCGCTCCCTCAGTACTGACCCTCCGACAGTGCGGCGCTCCCTCAGTACTGACCCTCCGACAGTGCGGCGCTCCCTCAGTACTGACCCTCCGACAGTGCGGCGCTCCCTCAGTACTGACCCTCCGACAGTGCGGCGCTCCCTCAGTACTGACCCTCCGACAGTGCGGCGCTCTCTCAGTACTGACCCTCCGACAGTGCGGCGCTCCCTCAGTACTGACCCTCCGACAGTGCGGCGCTCCCTCAGTACTGACCCTCCGACAGTGCGGCGCTCCCTCAGTACTGACCCTCCGACAGTGCGGCGCTCCCTCAGTACTGACCCTCCGACAGTGCGGCGCTCCCTCAGTACTGACCCTCCGACAGTGCGGCGCTCCCTCAGTACTGACCCTCCGACAGTGCGGCGCTCCCTCAGTACTGACCCTCCGACAGTGCGGCACTCCCTCAGTACTGACCCTCCGACAGTGCGGCGCTCCCTCAGTACTGACCCTCCGACAGTGCGGCACTCCCTCAGCACTGACCCTCCGACAGTGCGGCGCTCCCTCAGTACTGACCTTCCGACAGTGCGGCACTCCCTCAGTACTGACCCTCCGACAGTGCGGCGCTCCCTCAGTACTGACCCTCCGACAGTGCGGCGCTCCCTCAGTACTGACCCTCCGACAGTGCGGCGCTCCCGCAGTACTGACCCTCCGACAGTGCGGCGCTCCCTCAGTACCGACCCTCCGACAGTGCGGTACTCCTCAGCACTGACCCTCCGACAGTGCGGCACTCCCTCAGCACTGACCCTCTGACAGTGCGGCGCTCCCTCAGTACTGACCCTCCGACAGTGCGGCACTCCCTCAGTACTGACCCTCCGACAGTGCGGCGCTCCCTCAGTACTGACCCTCCGACAGTGCGGCACTCCCTCAGTACTGACCCTTCGACAGTGCGGCACTCCCTCAGTACTGACCCTCCAACAGTGCGGCACTCCCTCAGTACTGACCCTCCGACAGCGCAGTGCTCCCTCAGTATTGACCCTCCGACAGAGCGGCGCTCCCTCAGTACTGACCCTCCGACAGTGCGGCACTCCCTCAGTACTGACCCTCCGACAGTGCGGCGCTCCCTCAGTGCTGACCCTCCCACAGTGCGGCGCTCCCTCAGTACTGACCCTCCGACAGTGCGGCACTCCCTCAGTGCTGACCCTCCCACAGTGCGGCGCTCCCTCAGTACTGACCCTCCGACAGTGCAGCGCTCCCTCAGTATTGACCCTCCAACAGCGCAGCGCTCCCTCAGTACTGACCCTCCCACAGTGTGGCACTCCCTCGGTACGGACACTGGGAGTGTCAGCCTGGAATTTTGTGTGCCGTGGGGGCTCGGAGCTTGTGACCCGGAGGTGAGTGGCTGACACTTTTAAAACCTATATTTATGAAGCAGCCATTACCAAATGCTCCTGATGCCTCGCACAATATTTAGTCAAACAAACTTTCTAATTGTACTGCCCGTGGCGAGGTTACTCCCCCAGGTTTTTATTTTCAATAAAACACTTCTTTAATTCGCAGTTTCGTTATGTAAGCGGAAACAAGTGCAAGGAGAGGGGAATCGAATGAGCTAAAAACAGAAATAATAATGTTGCAATGTGTCACTTGGATTTCAGTAAAGGGTAAGGGGTGGGCGTGTGAACCTCTTATGCGATTGTACTGGTACTGCCATGTCTAACAGCTTTTACACCGTCAGACAGGGGAGGTGGTGACTGGTAACCCAGAGGCCCAGGCTAATGCTCTGGGGGACATGGGTTCAAATCCCACCACAGCAGCTGAATTGAATTGAAATTCAATTAATAAAATATGGAATTGAAAACTAGAGTCAGTGATGGTAATCACAGTAGCCATCATGGATTGTCGCAAAACCCCATCTGGTTCACCAATGCTCCCTTTAGGGGAGGGAAATCTGCCGTCCTTACCCGGTCTGGCCCTACACGTGACTCCAGACCCACAGCCCATGTGGTCGACTCTGAAATGGCCGAGCGGAGCCGCTCAGTTTAAGGGGGCAATTAGGGACGGGCAACAAACGCCGCCCTTCCCCAGCGGCGCCCACCTCCCGTGAGAGAGTAAAAAAGCCCAACACGTTACAGCTGTGCGGGGCCTTTAAGGGGACGAAATGCCCACAAGGTGTTTCTCACAGGGAGCGGTGTCGGACAGAGTTTGAGCCCGGCGCCACATGTTTGCGAGCTGTATTTTATAAAATAATCGACATATCGGAAATGTTTTATCTTTGCCAGGCTCATTCGGTCAGTTACTGTGTCCCACTTACTGTGTGTAAGATGTGGGATGTTTCTGGCCATATACAAGGAGTCTGTTTACTGAGAGTGACAAACTGTAAGATTTAATTGTGCTTTAGGGTGAGTGACGACCTATAATAAAAGCACGAGCTCTTTTTTTGCAGGTCTGAAACAACAATGAGTTGCATTTATGTAGCACCTTCAATATAGTAAAATATCCCCAAAGGTGCTCCACAGGAGCATTAATCAGACAAATCTGACCCCGAGACACATGAGGAGATATTAGGGACAGGTGACCAAAAGCTCAGTCACAGAGGTCGGTTTTAAGGAGCGTTTTAAAGGAGGAGAGTGGGGGAGAGAGGTTTAGGGGGGCAATTCCAGAGCTCGGGGCCCCCCAGGCAGCTGAAGGCACGGACGCCAATGGCGGAGCGATGGGAATCGGGGAATGGGCAAGAGGTCGGAATTGGAGGAGCACAGAGATCTCGGAGGGTTTTAGGGGCTGGAGGAGGTTACAGAGATCTCAGAGGGTTTTAGGGGCTGGAGGAGGTTACAGAGATAGGGAGGGGTGTAGGGGCAGGAGGAGGTTACAGAGATAGGGAGGGGTGTAGGGGCTGGAGGAGGTTACAGAGATAGGGAGGGGTGAAGGGGCTGGAGGAGGTTACAGAGATAGGGAGGGGTGTAGGGGCTGGAGGAAGTTACAGAGATAGGGAGGAGTGTAGGGTCTAGAGAAGGTTACAGAGATAGGGAGGGATGCAGGGGCTGGAGGAGGTTACAGAGATAGGGAGGGGGTGTAGGGGCTGGAGTAGGTTACAGAGATAGGGAGGGGGTGTAGGGGCTCGAGGAGGTTACAGAGATAGGGAGGGGTGTAGGGGCTGGAGGAGGTTACAGAGATAGGGAGGGGGTGTAGGGGCTGGAGGAGGTTACAGAGATAGGAAGGGGTGTAGGGGCTGGAGGAGGTTACAGAGATAGGGAGGGGTGTAGGGGCTGGAGGAGGTTACAGAGATAGGGAGGGGTGTAGGGGCTGGAAGAGGTTACAGAGATAGGGAGGGGTGTAGGGGCTGGAGGAGGTTACAGAGATAGGGAGGGGTGTAGGGGCTGGAGGAGGTTACAGAGATAGGGAGGGGTGTAGGGGCTGGAGGAGGTTACAGAGATAGGGAGGGGAGTAAGGGCTGAAAGTAAAAGATTAGCCAGGAGTTCACCTGAGTTCCCTGCCCCAATATTTACCCCCCCGCCACCAGCCAACATTGTTTAAAAGGAAAGTTGGACTCATATTGCAGTGCTGTTTCTGGGATCGTGCTGTGCACACCTTGTGCAGACGGGCAGCTCCGCTTCCTACACGTGAGGCGGCTTCATCGCCTGCCGGGGGAGCACGGGCGCTAGAGAAATGCAAGTCTTCCTTGAGGGAGCTGCGAAGGGAGCTAAATCGAGGAAATTAGTCAATGGCAGCTCTGAGCAGGTCGGTGGTTTCCAGTGACACGTCGAGGGCTGCTGGGCTGTCGGGGAGTACAGGCAGTCGACGTCAGGCGGTGGTTTATTGGCTAACCGTGAAGCCTCGTCACCCCGGACAACGCTGACAGTCGCACAATGAGAGAGCCTTGCTGCTCAGAGACAGGCGACAGGGACGTGCGTTTCTCTTGTAGCCTCAGGAACGCCCGGCAGACGCTTTGCGGCCAGTGCAGCGCCTTTTTTTTTAATCTTGTCAGCGTGGCGCGGTCTCCATTGCGACGTGGGAACTGGGGGCGGCCGGCAGGGGGCACAGCAAGATCCCGCAAACACGGGACAATGCTGGCTAGGTCAGCGTTTTTTTTTTTGTTTTTTTTTTAACCCCTTGGTTCAGAGGGGCCAGTTAAGAGCCGACCACGTGGGTCTGGAGTCACGTGTAGGCCGCAGTGGGTAAGGACGGCAGATTTCCCTTCCCTAGGAGGGGGGCGTTAGCAAACCAGATGGGGATTTTCTTTACAACAATCGACAGTGGTTTCGTGGTCGTCATTAGACTCTCAATCCCAGGTCTTTTATCGAATTCAAATTTCACCATCGGCCGTGGTGGGATTTGAACCCGGGGTCCCGGAGCTTTACCTGGGGGTCTCTGGATTACAAGTCCAGTGAAAATACCACTATGCCACCACCCTCACAAGTGCTGTTGGTTGAGGGATAAATATTGGGCTCAGGATACTGGGGGAGAACTAACCCCACCCCCACACCCACCTCTCCTTCCAATAGCATGGAACAGCCCTAGTCAATACACAGCAAGACCTGGACAACACTCAGGCTTGGGCTCATAAGTAGCAAGTAATATTCGCATCACACAAGTGCCAGGCAATGACCATCTCCAACCAGAGAGAATCTAACCATCTCCCTTTGACATTCAATGGCATTACCATAGCTGAATCCCCCACTATCAACATCCTGGGGGTTACCATTGACCAAAGACTGAAATGGACCAGCCATATAAATACTGTGGCTACAAGAGCAGGTCAGAGACTGGGAATCCTGCGGAGAGTAACTCACCTCCTGACTCCCCAAAGCCTGTCCACCATCTACAAGGCACAAGTCAGGAGTGTGATGGAATACTCCCCACTTGCCTGGATGAGTGCAGCTCCCACAACACTCAAGAAGCTCAACACCATCCAGGACAAAGCAGCCCCGCTTGATCGGCACCCCATCCACAAACACTCACTCCCTCCACCACCGACGCACAGTAGCAGCAGTGTGTGTACCATCTACAAGATGCACTGCAGCAACTCACCAAGGCTCCTTAGACAGCACCTTCCAAACCCACAACCTCTACCACCTGGAAGGACACATGGGGAACACCACCACCTGGAAATTCCCCTCCAAGCCACTCACCACCCTGACTTGGAAACATATCGGCCGTTCCTTCACTGTCACCGGGTCAAAATCCTGGAACTCCCTAACAGCACGGTGGGTGTACCTACACCACACGGGGCCTGCAGCGGCTCAAGAAGGCGACTCACCCACCACCTTCTCGAGGGGGCAGTTAGGGACGGGCAACAAATGCTGGGCCTAGGCAGCGACGTCCACGTCTCCGTGAATAAATTACAACATGACGGCCGTGGGGGGTGGTCCATTACGACCACCTGAGAGGGCGGACGGGGCCCTCAGTTTAACATCTCGCCCGAATGACATGACCAGCACAGCACCCCCTCCTCACCTGGTGGGGGGATTAGGGTTAGGGTTAGGTGCCAACCGAGATATTTTTTGCGCCCTGGGCTAGGGAGACTTGAAGCCAGAACCTCTGTCTCCGAGGTTCTTGATCGTGCCCACCCGCTGAGCCAACAGCTGGCAGGTCCCTGCTCTGGTGCCCCTGTCTCCTGGGAGCTGGGCAGGGCCAAGGAAGCTGCAAATATTGCCTGCCAACCCCGACAGGCACTCGGCGCCCAGCCTGAAACTAACTCCCCAGCACCACCCCCACCCCACCCCCGCAGAGAAGCAAATAAAAAATAAAATAAATCACGAACAATTGATTTGGTCGCTCTCTTTGCCATTAGAGACTCCACTGAGTTGAAAAGCCTGAGTGAGCAAACCGGATATTTATATGTTGACTGAGCACCTGCTTGTTTGAACATCCCAGCGTTTCAAAGTCAACCTCAGCCAACTTCATAGAGACCAACGTTGCGAGAGACACAGAGAGTCGGAGTCTGTCTGAAATGGTGAGAGGTGCTTGGAAAGTGTCGATGTCCAAAGGGGGGAAGACCTGGGGCGTTCAGGAGTCACTAAAAGACCTACGTAGCAATTAGGGAGGCAAATGGGACGTCGGCCTTCATGGTGAAGGGGGGGGATCTGAGTACAGGAGTTAAGCCGTCTCACTGCAGTTGTGTGGAGCCTTGGTGAGACCGCACCTGGAGTTATTGTGCGCAGTTTTGGGTCCCCTCATCTAAGGAGGGATATACTTGCCATGCAGGGAGTTGCAATGGAGGCTCACCAGACTAATCCCCGGGATGGTGGGTTTGTCTTATGAGGAGAGATTGGGGAAACTGGGTCTGTCTTCCCTAGAGTTTCGAAGAATGAGGGACAACCTCAATCAAACTTATTCAAATTCGTACAGGGCCTGATGGGGTGGATGTGGATGGGATGTTTC
>NW_027600706.1:0-11000 GCF_964194155.1 Cetorhinus maximus | reverse complement strand
CACACACAGAGTGACAGAAGAGAGCAACACTCACACACAGAGTGTCAGGAGTGAGCAACACCCACACACACAGAGTGATAGGAGAGAGCAACACCCACACAAAGAGTGACAGGCGAGAGCGACACACACACACACAGAGTGACAGGAGAGAGCAACACCCACACACAGAGTGACAGGAGAGAGCTACACCCACACACACAAATAGTGACAGGAGAGAGCAACACCCACACACAGAGTGACAGGAGTGAGCAACAGCCACACACAGATTGACAGGAGAGAGGAACACCCACACACACACACAGTGACAGGAGAGAGCAACAGCCACACACACAGAGTAACAGGAGAGAGCAAAACCCACACACACAGTGACAGGAGAGAGCAACACCCAGACACACACAGAGTGATAGGAGACAGCAACACCCACACACACACAGAGTGACAGGTGAGAGCAACACCCACACACACAGAGTGACAGAAGAGAGCAACACACACACACAGAGTGACAGGTGAGAGAAATACTCACACACAGAGTATCAGGAGGGAGCAACACCCACATACAGAGAGTGACAGGAGAGAGCAACACCCACACACACAGAGTGACAGCAGAGAGCAACACCCACACACACAGAGTGACAGGAGAGAGCAACACCCACACACAGAATGACAGGAGAGAGGCACACCCACACACACAGTGTGTCAGGAGAGAGCTACACCCACACACACAGAGTGACAGGAGAGAGTAACACCCACACACAGAATGACAGAAGAGAGCAACACCCACACACTCACAGTGACAGGAGGGAGCAAAACCCACACACACAGTGACAGGAGAGACCAACACCCACACACACAGAGTGACAGGAGAGAGCAACACCCACACACACAGAGTGACAGGAGAGAGCAAAACCAACACACACACAGCGACAGGAGAGAGCAACACCCACACACAGAGAGTGACAGGAGAGAGCAACACGCAAACACACAGAGTGACAGAAGAGAGCAAAACCCACACACACAGAGTGACAGGAGATTACAACACCCACACACACACAGAGTGATAGGAGAGAGCAACACCCACACACAGAGTGACAGGAGTGAGCAACACCCAAAAACAGAGTGACAGGAGAGAGCAACTCTCACACACACACAGAGTGACAGGAGAGAGCAACACCCACACACAGAGTGACAGGAGAGAGCAACACCCACACACAGAGTGACAGGAGAGAGCAACACCCACACACACACAGAGTGACAGGAGAGAGCAACACGCACACACAGAGTGACAGGAGAGAGCAACACCCACACACAGAGTGACAAGAGAGAGCAACACCCACACACACAGAGTGACAGGAGGGAGCAACACCCACACACACAGAGTGTCAGGAGGGAGCAACACACACACACACACACAGAGTGACAGGAGAGAGCAACACCCACACACACAGAGTGGCAGGAGGGAGCAACACCCACACACACAGAGTGACAGGAGAGAGCAACACCCACACACACAGAGTGACAGGAGGGAGCAACACCCACAAACACAGAGTGACAGGAGGGAGCAACACCCACACACACAGAGTGACAGTAGAGAGCAACACCCACACACACAGAGTGACAGGAGAGAGCAACACCCACACACACAGAATGACAGGAGAGAGCAACACTCAAATACAGAGTGACAGGAGAGAGCAACACCCACACACAGAGTGACAGGAGAGAGCAACACTCACACACAGAGTGACAGGAGAGAGCAACACCCACACACACAAAGTGATAGGAGAGAGCAACACCCACACAAAGAGTGAAAGGAGAGAGCGACCCACACACACACAGAGTGACAGGACAGAGCAACACCCACACACAGAGTGGCAGGAGAGAGCTACACCCACACATACACAGAGTGACAGGAGAGAGCAACAGCCACACACACAGAGTAACAGGAGAGAGCAAAACCCACACACACAGTGACAGGAGAGAGCTACACCCACACACACACAGAGTGACAGGAGTGAGCAACACCCACACACAGAGTGACAGGAGTGAGCAACAGCCACACAGAAAGTTACAACAGAGAGCAACACCCACACACACAGTGTGACAGGAGAGTGGAACACACACACAAACTCACAGAGTAACAGGAGAGAGCAACAGCCACACACACACAGAGTGACAGGAGAGAGCAACACCCACACACAGACAGAGTGACAGGAGAGAGCAACACCGACACACAGAGTGACAGGAGAGAGCAACACCAACACACAGAGTGACAGGAGAGATTAACAGCCACACACACACACAGAGTGACAGGAGAGAGCAACACCCAAACACACAGTGACAGGAGAGAGCAACACCCACACACAGAGTGACAGGAGAGAGCAACACACACACACACAGAGTGACAGGAGAGAGCAACACCCACACACACAGAGTGACAGGAGAGAGCAACACCCACAAACACAGAGTGACAGGAGGGAGCAACACCCACACACACAGAGTGACAGGAGAGAGCAACACCCACACACACAGAGTGACAGGAGAGAGCAACACCCACACACACAGAATGACAGGAGAGAGCAACACTCACATACAGAGTGACAGGAGAGAGCAACACCCACACACAGAGTGACAGGAGAGAGCAACACTCACACACAGAGTGACAGGAGAGAGCAACACCCACACACACAAAGTGATAGGAGAGAGCAACACCCACACAAAGAGTGAAAGGAGAGAGTAACACACACACACACAGAGTGGCAGGAGAGAGCTACACCCACACACACACAGAGTGACAGGAGAGAGCAACACCCACTCACAGAGTGACAGGAGTGAGCAACAGCCACACACAGAGTGACAGGAGAGAGCAACACCCACACACACATTGTGACAGGAGAGAGGAACACCCACACACACACAGAGTGACAGGAGAGAGCAACAGCCACACACACAGAGTAACAGGAGAGAGCAAAACCCACACACACAGTGACAGGAGAGAGCTACACCCACACACAGAGTGACAGGAGTGAGCAACAGCCACACAGAAAGTTACAACAGAGAGCAACACCCACACACACAGTGTGACAGGGGAGTGGAACACACACACAAACTCACAGAGTAACAGGAGAGAGCAACAGCCAAACACACACAGAGTGACAGGAGAGAGCAACACCCACACACAGACAGAGTGACAGGAGAGAGCAACACCTACACACAGAGTGACAGGAGAGAGCAACACCAACACACAGAGTGACAGGAGAGATTAACAGCCACACACACACACACAGTGACAGAAGAGAGCAACACCCACACACACAGTGACAGGAGAGAGCAACACCCACACACAGAGTGACAGGAGAGAGCAACACACACACACACAGAGTGACAGGAGAGAGCAACACACACACAAAGAGTGACAGGAGAGAGCTAAACCCACAAACAGAGTGACAGGAGTGAGCAACAGCCATACACAGAGTGACAGGAGAGAGCAACAGCCATACACAGAGTGACAGGAGAGTGCAAAACCCACACACACAGTGTCAGGAGAGAGCTACACCCACACACACACAGAGTGACAGGAGAGAGCAACACCCACAAACAGAGTGACAGGAGTGAGCAACAGCCATACACAGAGTGACAGGAGAGTGCAACACCCACACACACAGTGTCAGGAGAGAGCTGCACCCACACACACACAGAGTGACCGGAGAGAGCAACACCCACACACAGACTGACAGGAGAGTGCAACAGCCACACACACAGAGTGACAGGAGAGAGCAACACCCACACACACAGAGTGACAGGAGAGAGCAACACTCACACACACAGTGACAGGAGAAAGCAACACTCACACACACAGAGTGACAGGAGAGAGGCACAACCACACACACACAGTGACAGGAGAGATCTACACCCACACACACACAGAGTGACAGGAGAGAACAACACACACCCACACATACAGAATGACAGGAGTGAGCAACACCCACACACACAGAGTGACAGCAGAGAGCAACACGCACACACACACACACAGAGTGACAGGAGAGAGCAACACCCACACACACACAGAGTGTCAGGAGAGAGCATCACCCACACACACACAGAGTGACAGGAGAGAGCAACACCCACACACGCACAGAGTGAAGAAGAGAGCAACACCCACACACAGTGTGCCAGGAGAGAGCAACACCCACACACAGAGTGACAGGAGAGAGCAACACTCACACACAGAGTGACAGGAGAGAGCAACACCCACACATACAGAGTATTAGGAGAGAGAATCACCCAAACACACACAGAGTGACAGGTGAGAACAACACCCACACACAGAGTGACAGGAGAGAGCAACACACACACACACAGAGTGACAGGAGAGAGCAACACTCACACACAGTGTGGCGGGAGAGAGCAACACCCAAACACAGAGTGACAGGAGAGAGCAACACCCACACACAGAGTGACAGGAGAGAGCAACACCCACACACACAGAGTGACAGGAGAGAGCAACACCCACACACAGAGAGTGACAGGATATCAACACCCACACACAGAGTGACAGGAGGGAGCAACGCCCATACACACAGTGACAGGAGAGAGCAACACCGACACACACAGATTGACAGGAGAGAGCATCATCCACACACAGAGTGACAGGAGAGAGCAACACCCACACACATACAGTGACAGGAGTGAGCAGCACCAGGACACACACAGAGTGACAGGAGAGAGCAACACCCACACACAGATTGACAGGAGAGAGCAACACCCACACTCACAGAGTGACAGGAGAGAGCAACTCCCACACACAGAATGACAGGAGAGAGCAACACTCACACACACAGAGTGACAGGAGAGAGCTACACCCACACACACAGAGTGACAGGAGAGAGCAACACCCACACATACACAGTGACAGGAGAGAGCTACACCCACACACACAGAGTGACAGGAGAGAGCTATACCCACACACACAGAATGACAGGAGAGAGCAACACCCACACACACAGAGTGACAGGAGAGAGCAACACCCACACACACACAGCGACAGGAGAGAGCAACACCCACACACACAGCGACAGGAGAGAGCTACACCCACACACACAGTGACAGGAGAGAGCTACACCCACACACACAGAGTGACAGGAGAGATCACCACTCACACACAGAGAGTGACAGGAGAGAGCAACACCCACACACACACAGCGACAGGAGAGAGCAACACCCACACACACAGTGACAGGAGCAAGCTACACCCACACACACAGTGACAGGAGAGAGCTACACCCACACACAGAGTGACAGGAGAGAGCAACACCATCACACACAGAGTGATAGGAGAGAGCAACACCCACACAAACACTGAGTGACATGAGAGATCAACACCCACACACACAGAGTGACAGGAGAGAGCAACACCCACACACAGAGTGACAGGAGATATCAACACCCACACACACAGAGTGATAGGAGGGAGCAACACCCACACACACAGAGTGACAGGAGAGAGCAACACTCACACACAGAGTGACAGGAGAGAGCAACACCCAGACACACAGAGTGATTGGAGAGAGCAACACCCACACACACACAGAGTGACAGGAGAGAGCGACACCCACACACAGAGTGACAGGAGAGAGCAACACCCACACTCACAGAGTGACAGGAGAGAGGAACTCCCACACACAGAATGACAGGAGAGAGCAACAATCACACACACAGAGTGACAGGAGAGAGCTACACCCACACACACAGAGTGACAGGAGAGAGCAACACCCACACGCACAGAGTGACAGGAGAGAGCAACACCTACACACACAGTATGAGGAGATATCAACACCCACACACACACAGCGACAGGAGAGAGCAACACCCACACACACAGTGACAGGAGAGAGCTTCACCCACACACACAGTGACAGGAGAGAGCAACACCCACACACACAGAGTGACAGGAGAGAGCAACACCCACACACACAGTGACAGGAGAGAGCTACACCCACACACACAGTGACAGGAGAGAGCTACACCCACACACACAGAGTGACAGGAGAGAGCAACACCCACACACACAGAGTGACAGGAGAGAGCAACACCCACACACAGAGTGACAGGAGAGAGGCACACCCACACACACACAGTGACAGGAGAGAGCTACACCCACACACACAGAGTGATAGGAGAGATCTACACCCACACACACAGAATGACAGGAGAGAGCAACATCCACACACAGAGTGACAGGAGAGAGCTACACCCACACACACAGAGTGACAGGAGAGAGCAACACCCACACACACAGAGTGACAGGAGAGAGCAACACCCACACACACAGAGTGACAGGAGAGAGCAACACCCACACCCACAGATTGACAGGAGAGAGCAACACTCACACACAGAGTGACAGGAGAGAGCAACTCCCACACACACAGGGGAATGTCCTGGGTCCGGGGAATCTATCCCAGTTAGGTCTATTTAATGCAGTTCAAGGGTATTTATCTCGGGTCAGGGTATTTATCTCGGGTCAGGGTATTTATCCCAGTTCGGGGGTATTTATCTCAGTTTGGGGGTATTTATCCTGGTTCGAGGGTATTTATCTGGGGTCAGGGTATTTTCCTGGTTTGAGGGTATCAATGCGGGTCAGGGTATTTAACCCAGTTTGTGTGTATATATCTCGGGTCAGGGTATTTATCCCGGTTCGAGGGTATTTATCTCGGGTCAGGGTATTTATCCCGGTTCGTGGGTATTTATCCCGGTTCGAGGGTATTTATCCTGGGCTCAGGTTTTTTATCCTGGGTCAGGGGTATTTATCTCGGTTAGGAATATTTAATGCAGTTCAAGGGTATTTATCTCGGGTCAGCGTATTTATCCCGGTTTGAGGGTATTTATCTCGGGTCAGGGTATTTATCCCAGTTCGGGGGAATTTATCCCTGTTCAGGGGTATTTATCCCGTTTTTTGGGTATTTATCCCAGTTCGGGGGTATTTATCTTAGGTTGGGGTATTTATCCCGGTTTTGGGGTATTTATCCCTGTTTGAGGGTATTTATCCCGGTTCGTGGGTAATTATCTCAGGTTGGGGTATTTATCCTGGTTTTGGGGTATTTATCCCAGTTTGGGAGTATTTATCCCAGTTTTGGGGTATTTATCCCAGTATGTGGGTATTTATCCCAAGTCACGGTATTTATCTCGGGACAGGGTATTTATCTCGGGTCAGCGTATTTATCCCAGTTCGGGGGTATTTATCTTGGGTTGGGGTATTTATCCCGGTTTTGGGGTGGTTATCCCACTTTGGGGGTATTAATCCCGGATCAGGGTATTCCCCGGTTCATCGGTATTTATCCCGGTCCGGTTTATTTAACCCGTATTGGGGGAATTTCGCGGGTTAGGATATTTATCCCAGTTCAGGGTATTTATCTTGGTTCTGGGATATTTATCCTGGTTTGGGAGTGTTTATCCCGGGTCAGGGTATCTATCCCAGTTCGGGGGTATTTATCCCCGTTCGAGGGTATTAATCTCAGTTTGGGGGTATTTATCTCAGGCCAGGGTATTTATCCCCGTTTGGGGTTATTTAACTCAGTTCAGGGTATTTATCCCGGTTCGGGGGTATTTACGTCAGGTCAGGGTATTTATCCCGGTTCGGGGGTATTTACGTCAGGTCAGGGTATTTATCCCGGTTCAGGGGTATTTATCTCAAGTCAGGGTATTTATCCTGGGCTCAGGTTTTTTATCCTGGGTCAGGGGTATTTATCTCGGTCTGTGGGTATTTATCGTGGGTCCGGGGAATCCATCCCAGTTAGGAATATTTATCCCGGTTCGAGGGTATTTATCTCAGGTCAGGGCATTTATCCCAATTCGGGGGTATTTATCTCGGGACAGGGTATTTTTCCTGGTTCGGGGGTATTTATCTCGGGTCAGGGTATTTATCTTGGGGCAGGGTATTTATCCCGGTTTGGGGGCATTTATCTCGGGTCAGGGTACTTATATCGGGTCAAGGTATTTATCCCAGTTCGAGAGTATTTATCTCGGGTCAGGGTATTTATCCTGGTTGGGGGTATTTATCTCTGGTCAGGGTAATTATCCCGGTTCGGGGGTATTTATCTCGGGTCAGGGTATTTATCCCGGTTTGGGGGTATTTATCTCGGGAGAGGGCGTTTATTCCGATTTGGGGTTTTTTATCTCGGGTGAGGGTATTTATCCCGGTTCGGTGGTATTCATCTCGGGTCCGGGTACTTATCCCAGTTCGTGGATATTTATCCCGGTTCAGGTATTTATCCCGGTTCAGGGGTATTTATCCTGGTTCAGGGGTATTTATCCTGGGCTCAGGTTTTTTATCCTGGGTCAAGGGTATTTATCTCGGTTTGTGGGTATTTATCCTGGGTCCGGGGTATCTATACCAGTTAGGAATATTTTTCCCGGTTCGAGGGTGTTTATCTCGGGTCAGGGTATTTATCCCAGTTCGAAAGTATTTATCTCGGGTCAGGGTATTTATCCCAGTTCAAGGGTATTTATCTCAGTTTGGGGGTATTTATCCTGGTTCGAGGGTATTTATCTCGGGTCAGGGTATTTATCCCGGGTCGGGGTATTTATCTCGGGTCAGGGTATTTATCCTGGTTCGAGGGTATCAATGTGGGTCAGGGTATTTATCTCAGTTTGGGGGTATATATCTTGGGTCAGGGTATTTATCCCAGTTCGAGGATATTTATCCCGCTTTGGGGGTATTTATCTCGGGTCAGGGTATTTATCCCAGTTCGAGGGTATTTATCTCAAGTCAGGGTATTTATCCCAGTTTGGGCGTATTTATCTCGGGTCAGGGTGTTTATCCCAGTTGGGGGTATTTATCTCGGGTCAGGGTATTTATCCCAGTTCGAGAGTATTTATCTCAGGTCAGGGTATTTATCTCGGGTCAGGGTATTTATCCCGGTTTGAGGGTATTTATCTCAGGTCAGGGTATTTATCCCGGTTTGAGGGTATTTATCTTGGGTCAGGGTATTTATCCCGGTTTGGGGGTATTTATCTCGGGAGAGGGTGTTTATCCCGGTTTGGGGGTATTTATCTCGGGAGAGGGTGTTTATCCCGGTTTGGGGGTATTTATCTCGGGTCAGCGTGTTTATCCCGGTTTGGGGGTATTTATCTCGGGAGAGGGTATTTATCCTGGTTCTGGGGTATTTATCTCAGGTCAGGGTATTTATCCCGGTTCGAGGGTATTTATCTCAAATCAGGGTATTTATCCCAGTTCGGGGGTATTTATCTCGGGTCAGGGTATTTATCCCGGTTTGGGGGTATTTATCTCGGGTCAGGGTGTTTATCCCGGTTTGGGGGTATTTATCCTGGGTCGGGGTATTTATCCCAATTAGGAATATTTTCCCCGGTTCCAGGGTATTTATCTTGGGTCAGGGTATTTATCCTGTTTCGAGAGTGTCAATGTGGGTTAAGGTATTTATCCCAGTTTGGGCGTATTTACCTGGGTCAGCGTGTTTATCCCGGTTTGGGGCTATTATCTCGGGTCAGGGTATTTATCCCAGTTCGAGGGTATTTATCTCGGGTCAGGGTATTTATCCCGGTTTGCGGGTATTTATCTTGGGAGAGGGTGTTTATCCCGGTTTGGGGGTATTTATCTCGGGTCAGGGTATTTATCCAAGTTCGGTGGTATTTATCTTGGGTCCGGGTACTTATCCCGGTTCGGGGGTATTTATCTCAGGTCAGGGTATTTATCCTGGTTCGTGGGTATTTATCTCGGGTCAGGGTATTTATCCCGGTTTGGGGTATTTATCTCGGGTCGGGGTATTTATCCCGGTTTGGGGGTATTTATCTCGTGTCAGGGTATTTATCCCAGTTCGGAGGTATTTATCTCGGTTCGGGGGTATTTATCCCAGTTCGAGGGTATTTATCTCAGTTTGGGGGTATTTATCCCGGTTCGAGGGTATTTATCTCGTGGTAGCGTATTTATCCCGGCTCGGGGGTATTTATCTCGGGTCAGGGTATTTATCCCGGTTTCGGGGTATTTGTCTCGGTCAGGGTATTTATCCCGGTTCGGGGGTATTTATCTCGGGTCAGGGTATTTATCCCGGTTTTGGGGTATTTGTCTCGGTCAGGGTATTTATCCCAGTTCGGGGGTATTTATCCCTGTTCGGGGGAATTTATCCCTGTTCGGGGGTATTTATCTTGGGTTGGGGGATTTATCCTGGTTTTGGGGTATTTATCCCAGTTTGGGGGTATTTATCCCGGGTCAGGGTAATTATCCCAGTTTGCGGGTAATTATCTCAGGTTGGGGTATTTATCCTAGTTTTGGGGTATTTATCCCAGTTTGGGAGTATTTATCCCAGTTTTGGGGTATTTATCCCAGTTTGGGAGGATTTATCCCAGTTTTGGGGTATTTATCCCAGTTAGTGGGTATTTATCCCAAGTCAGGGTATTTATCTCGGGACAGGGTATTTATCTCAGGTCAGGGTATTTATCTCGGGTCAGGGTATTTATCCCAGTTCGGGGGTATTTATCTCGGGGTGGGGTATTTATCCCGGTTCGGTGGTATTTATCTCGGGGTGGGGTATTTATCCCGGTTGTGGTGTAGTTATCCCAGTTTGGGGGTATTAATCCCGGATCAGGGTATTCCCCAGTTCATTGCTATTTATCCCAGTCCGGTTTATTTATCCCGTATTGGGGGAATTTCGCGGGTTAGGATATTTATCCCAGTTCAGGGTATTTATCCTGGTTCCGGGATATTTATCCTGGTTTGGGAGTGTTTAACCCGGGTCAGGGTATTTTTCCCAGTTCGGGGGTATTTATCCCGGTATAGGAGTATTTATCCCGGTTTGGGGGTATTTATCTTGGGTCAGGGTATTTTTCCCGGTTTGTGGGTATTTATCTCGGGTCAGGGTATTTATCCCGGTTCGAGGGAGTTTATCTCGGGTCAGGGTATTTATCCCGGTTCGAGGGTATTAAATCGGGTCAGGGTATTTATCCCGGTTCGGGGGTATTTATCTTGTGTCAGGGTATTTATCCCAGTTCGG
>NW_027600705.1:0-11000 GCF_964194155.1 Cetorhinus maximus | reverse complement strand
TCAGATAAACCAAGAGTCTGATTCCTGTATTAATGGGGTTCAGTGAACAAGTTCAGCCAGGTGGAGAAGGTTGGAGATTGGAGGAGAAACTGGCAGCCAAAGAGAATATGTGTTTTTGGGGACTGCAATGTAACTACATTTATATTAAAAGAGAATTTTTCCTTAAAAGGTGTCTGCAATTCAGTTGTCTGGGCCCCAAGGTCTGGAAAACTGATCTCATTTTCCTCCTCTGACTGCATATCTCCAGATGTGGCTTGGTATCATATTCTCTTTTAGCATGTTCCTGTGAAACACCTTGGGACATTTATAAAACACCTTTAACATTATAAAATATAACTTGTTCATGACGAGGTTCAGGAACAAGTCTGGATTCCTGTCATTATTCAGTTGCTATCTCGATGTGTGAATACTATTTCTATGTTCCAGCATTGTCTCTCCGTGTCCGTGTTAGGGTCTCCACCCTCGAAGAAGTTGAATTGCTCTGCTTGTTCATGCCAAAACCACTTCCACCCCAGGAAAGGTGAAGGGAGATCACACACTCCCTCCCTCCCAATCCCTCTCCCCACACCTCCCCTTCCCCTAATGCCCAATCACCAGAAAGGCTGACTGGATGGTCATTCCTGGCCTCCGGAAGTTCCCACAGTCACAGATACCAGTCTTCAGCCAATCTCATTCACTTCTCACATCGGGAGACTCACTGCCTGCAGACAGCATGACCTCTGTTCAGGCAGTGACTACCAGAGTCATTAAACATCAGACTGTAGATCCACTCATTTCAGCATCAGCTTATCTTTAATTAGACCTTGCATCAACAACAATATGCAGAAAAGTAAAAAAAATACACCTGACAGAAACGTATAGACACATTCAGAAAATATTTACATTAGAAGTTTTATACAAACTTTGACAAATATGACCACTCACTGTTTGGCGCAAAAAACATCTAAAAAAGACAAAATTAAAATATACCGGACTTAGGCTCAGTGCTGGGGAAACTCAGTTTGTGCTGGACAGTCCCGTTCCCCAGAAGGTTTAGTTCTCCAGCCGCTCCATCCTGATGCTCAGGTGCTGTTGTCACAAGGCCCCGTGCTCCATCTGAACAGGTCACCTCTGTGACAACGTAAGATGCTCCATTTTGAATGATCTAGTGTCTATTTTGTTTCCTAGGACAGAAAATCCAGCAGAGTTCAGGTGACATTAAAAGAATCCAACCACTTTGGACAAGTGTGTAAAGGAGCCGTTCAGGAGCACAGACCGATTAAATTACACTCAACATCCTGGGTACCAATGACAGCTGGAAAATGGGTCACAGGAGCTGAACGGTGATGGAGCACAGAGTGTAGAGGAGAGGAGGCTTATAGGGGAGGCAATGGTCAAGAGCTGGACACTCCACAGGAGCTGTGCTGACCGACAGAGGGAGGGCCAGAGGACAGAGTTAGAGAACCCTGCAATAGTCCCTCCTCCCACTGTGAGGGGTGTAGATGGGGACAGGTGGTGTGCACGGAGATGTGGATATTGAGTGAGTGAAGGGAATCCGAGATGGCCTTCCCAGTGACTGAATCATCTAATGTCTGGGTTAAAGGGTGGTGGTTTGAAAAGTGTAGGAGGAGACTGAACAGCAACAAGTTGCATTTATATAGAACCTTCAACAGAACATACCCCAAGGGCTTATGGAACAAAATTTGACACCAAGCTACACAAGGGTTCAGGCAGTGGGGTAGGCTTTAAGGAGCAAATGGTGTTGTTGGGAGGTAAGGAAGAGAGACAGACACAGACAGGCAGAGGCTGAGGGAGGGAATTCCAGAGTTCGGTCCCAGGCAGCTAAAGGCTCAGCCACCAATGATGCAGCGATGGAAAATCTGGGATTCTGAAGACACCAGAATTGGAGGAGTGCAGAGATCTGAGGGTTGTGGGGCTGAAGGAGGTTACACATGGGGAGGAGTGAGGCCACAGAATGTTTGATAAAAGGATGAGAATGTTAAAATCGGTCTATCTCAGTCCTAAATAAATTCAAGGATGAACAGCAGCAGATTTACAATCAAACAATTGTGGCACGGGGACCCCCCAAACAACAGGGGAGTGGGGGGAAGGGCGGGGGGGTGGGGGGTAGAGATACCAAAATGAGTGAGTGAGTGCGGAACTGTGTGAAGTGCTGTCTTTCAGCTGAGATGTTAAACTGCCTGCTCGGCTGTCTAGCAGCCTCCTGTGCAGTGAAGTGTTCGGGCTCAGCACGCCGAAATTATTCACCGAAAACCGGTTTCTGGTTGACTGGGCTGTAGCTGGGCCGGCGGGGCACAGCTGCCGTTCTCTGTAGCCGTCAGAGCCCTGAAACTGGAGAGTGAGTGCAGCTTGATAGCTCCGTTAACTCCTTCCATCACCCAGTTTGACAGCTCTGTCCTTCAGGGCTCCATCAGCTTGGTCAGTGATGGTATTACTGACCCACCCTTGGTGATGGACAGTGAAGTCCCCACTCAGTACATTCTGTGTCCTTGCCACTCTCACTGCTTCCTCCAAGTGGTGTTCAGCATGGAGGAGCACTGATTCATCAGCTGAGGGAGGGCAGTAGGTGATAATCAGCAGGAGGTTTCCAGGTCCATGTTTGACCTGAAGCTGTGAGACTTCATGGGGTTCAGAGTCAATGTTGAGGATTGCCGGGACTACTCCCTCTGGGCTGTATACGACACATCTGGTGGGTCTGTCCTGCCAGTGGGACAGAACATACCCAGGGATGGTGATAGAGGAGACTGGGATTCAGGGTTAATTCTGTGAGTATGACTCTGCCAGACAGCTCTCCCAACTTGGACACCGGTCCCCAGATGTTAGTGAGGGGACTTTGCTGTGTCGACTGGCCTGGATTTGTCTGTGTTGTTTCCTGTTTCGATGCCTGGGATGAAGCCGGTGATGATTTAGTTTTATTCTATTATTTCTTTCCAATGGTTTGATATCAATTCATTTTGAACTGCCCTCTGACCTCCTCGGCCAGCTAAACCAACCAGGTTAACGTGGGACTGGAGTCACATAGAGACCAGACTGGGTAAGGACAGTAGGTTTCCTTCCCTAAAGAACCATTCGTCAACCAGCTGGGGTTTCAACAATCCAACAGCTTCAGGGTCACTTTTATTGCAACTAACTTTATATTTCCAGATTTTTATTTAATAAACTGAATTTAAATTCTGGAAGTGCCATGCTGGGATTTGAACTCTCATCATCTGGATTGTTAGTCCAGGCCTCTGTATTACTAGTCTAGTAACATAACCACTGAATTACCGAACCCATACAGAGATTAAATACAGAATGTCTGAAACAGAAACCTCTCACCTGTTACAGAAAGATGGATGATATCAGTTTGCTCCCTTACAAAAGCTGCAGCTATTCTCTTGTAGATGTGACATATATACTGGTTCTGGTCTGTCTCCTTGAGGTCAGAGATCAGAACTGACCAGTTGCCTTGTCCCAGTTGATCTTTGGACAGGTTTGTTCTGTTTCTGAATCGTGGATCTTGTTCTGTCAAATCGTCGTTCCCAGCGATGAACTTGTGTAAAATTTCACTCTTGGCTGTATCCCAGAATGCCAGTAAATCTGAGACTGGGACATTCCCTTTGTAGGTACAGGGCAGCACAACCTGCTCCCCAAGGAACCCAGAAACTGGGACAGACGAGTCTACCTGGAAAAGATTGAAAGTATTTATCCACAGATATAACCTCCCTGCTGGTACATTACATCCCAAGCTTCACATGGTTACACTGCGATGCTCGATTTACAAGAAACACTGATCAGTAACTCACTGCTTTCATTTCTGTGAGAAGGTTAAAGCTCAGGCATTAAGGGCCTTCAACTAAACCCAGCTTGTGCTGGAGATTTGTAAGCACAGAGCAGCTGGACAGCACTTTGAATCACATGTTTTTCATTCGTACACATGCTGGGAGAACACATCAGGATATTGGTCACTTCCCCTTGGGAGAAAAATCACAGACTGGGGTTGCACAATGTGAGGTGGAACTCAGGAACAGAAAACTGACCCTGAAATGTAAGTTTGGAATCCCAAGTCCTGATGACTCTACTCCCCATGTTCTTGGACATTCCCAGTTCTATTTGATCCCAGGAACGTCACAGACTCCTGATCCCAGTGCTGAGGACCCCATCCCAGTCCCAGGGGATCCCAGTCACCCATCCGAGTTTCACCGGGTGTTGCTCAGTGTCCAAATCCCATTGTTCACATCACAGGGGTTAATCTGAAGACATTAACTGCCTTCCTTTCAGCTCTCAAGATCATTATTTTATGAATAAACTATAGTTTTAGAGAAAGAAATCTGAATGAACATTCCAAATCATTTCAAAATGGTCATGACGCAAAGAGCAATGAAATTCAAATTTGATAAAATGTTGTACTTGAGATACCTCAATCTAACCGTGATACAACACTGTCACACCCTCCAGTCCCTGCAAACCTCCCGATCTCTGTAAACTCCTCCAGTCCCTACAACCCTCCCGATCTCTGTAACCTCCTCGAAACCCCTACAATCCTCCCTATCTCTGTAACCTCCTCCAGGCTTTACAAACCTCCCTATCTCTGCAACCTCCTCCAGCCCCAACAACCCTCCCTATCTCTGTAACCTCCTCCAGTCCCTACAACCCTCACTATTTCTGTAACTTCCTCCAGCCCCTTCAACCCTCCCTATCACTGTATCCTTCTCCAGCCCCTACAACCGTCCCTATCTCTGTAACCTCCTCCAGTCGCTACATCACTATCTTTGTACCAACCTCCAGTCCGTACAAACCTCCCTATCTCTGTAACCTCCTCGTCCCGACAAACCATCTCTATCTCTGTAATAACCTCCGATCCCTACGACCCTCCCAACTCTGTAACCTCCTCAAGTCCCTACAACCATCCCTATCTTTGTAACAACCTCCGACCCCTACAACCCTCCCTATCTCTGTAACCTCCTACAGCCCCTACAACCCTCCCCATCGCTGTAACCTCCTCCAGTCCCTACAACCGTCACTATCTCTGTAACCTCCTCCAGTCCCTACAACGCTCCCAATCTCTGTAACATTTCCAGTCCGTACAACCCTCCCTATATCTGTAACCTCCTCCAGCCCCTGCAACCCTCAATCTCTCTGTTGACTCCTCCAGGCCCTAGAACCCTCCCTATCTCTGTAACCCCCTCCGCCCCTACAACACTCCCTATCTCTGTAACCTCCTCCAGCCCCTACAACCCTCCCTATCTCTGTAACCTCCTCCAGTCCCTACAACCCTCCCTATCTCTGTAACAAGCTCAGAGCCCTAAAACCCTCCCAACTCTGTAACCTCTTCAAGTCTCTACAACCCTCCCTATCTCTATAACCTCCTCCAGCCCCTGCCACCCTCCCTATTTCTGTAACCTCCTCCAGCCCCTACAACCCTCCCTATCTCTATAACCTCCTCCAGTCCCTACAACCCTCCCTATCTCTGTAACCCCCTCCTGCCCCTACAACCCTCGCTATCTCTGTAACAACCTCCACCATTACATCCCTACCAACTCTGTAACATCCTCCAGTCCCTACAAACCTCTCTATCTCTAACAAGATCCGACCCCTACAACACTCCCTATCCCTGTAAACACCTCCAGCCCCTACAACCCTCCCTATCTCTGTAACCACCTCCAGTCCCTGCAACCCTCCCTATCTCTGTAACCTCCTCCAGCCCCTACAACGCTCCCTATCTCTGTAACCTCCTCCAAACCCTACAATCCTCCCGATCTCTGTAACCTCCTCCGCCCCTACAACACTCCAATCTCTGTAACCTTCTCCAGCCCCTACAATCCTCCCTATCTCTGTAACCTCCGCCGCCCCTACAACCCTCCCTATCTCTGTAACCTCCTCCAGCCCCTACAACCTTCCCTATCTCTGTAACCTCCTCCAGCCCCTATAACCCACCCTATCTCTGTAACCTCCTCCAGCCCCTACAACCCTCCCTATCTCTGTAACCTCCTCCAGCACGTACAACCCTCCCTATCTCTGTAACTTCCTGCAGCCCCTACAACCCTCCCTATCTCTGTAACCTCCTCCAGCCCCTACAACACTCCTTATCTCTGTAACCTCCTCCAGCCCCTACAACACTCCGAGATCTCTGCGCTTCTCCAATTCCGGCCTCTTGACCATCCCCCGATTCCCATCGCTCCACCATTGGCGGCCGTGCCTTCAGCTGCCTGGGGCCCTGAGCTCTGGAATTCTCTCCCTAAACCACTCCGCCCCTTTCTCTCTTTCTCTCATCTTTTATGAAAATGTATGTCTTTGACTCTTGATGTTCAGTCCTAATATCTCCTTTTGCAGCTCGATGTCAAAATCTGTCTCATTTAGGCTCCTGTGAAACGCTTTGTGGATGTTTTACTATGTTAGAAATGCTATACAAATGCAGTCATTGTTTCTTAATATAACTGGACTCTGATTGTAACAGATTCTGGCTAAATATTCATTCACCTGGGACTGTCAACCATGGATGGAAACCAATTCTTTAACCAACTGTTAGAATTCTCTCGGGTCCAATATTTAATCACATCTCAATGTGATTTCCAGAGTTTGAATTTTGCCAACATCAGTTATTGGCCAGAACAATGGGAGGAGAAACTGTCAGGAGGTATTTTTCCCCCCCTTCCCCCACCCTCCACCCCCACCAAGTGCCAGTCTGCAATTTGTTCCCATGTTTTGCTTTCAGAGAGGCACTGACCCATTGTTCTGCTATTAACACCTACTGATGTCTGACCTTCATGCCATTATTAACACCTGCTTTCGTCTTTAACACAATCATTAGCACTCCATTTGTCTTGTGTCCAACACATCTTTGTCAAATCTCACCTGATCTCTCACCTATCTCTGTCCTTCTATTTTGTTCCACCCAGCCCCCACTCTCTTAAACAGTATTAAAAAAACCCAAAACAAAAACACAATTACCTGGAAAAACTTTCTCCAGGTATTCCTGTTTTTGTTTTGGATTTCCAGCATCCACAGTTCTTTCCTTTGACCATCACATTTCTACATCTCTTCAGCTCTGGAGAAGAGCCATACGGACTTAAAATGTTAACTCTGTCTTTTCTCTGCGCAGGGCACTGACAAACCTCCTGAGTTTTTCTAGCACGTTCTGTTTCTGCCAGGAGACACGTTGGATGTGCCCCCAAATCTGGTGCGAATACTGGGGGTTGGCCAGAATATCGGGAGCGTCCCCACCCAGTAACATTTAATGATTTGAGGTTGTCTCGGTCGGTCTGTTCCCTTTCTAGTGTTCACTTCTTAAACAGTTAAATCCTCAAGACAGCGGTGATGTCAACTCTGGAGGGTGGATGAGAAGCAACTCAGTTCAACGTACATCCTGGGTACCGTGTAATATAACTCACACGGAAAAGGTAGACAATATACCAGGGAACAGCTCCCTTAAGCTCAGAAGTCACAGGACAGTCGGGAGTCCAACATCTACAGACACCTTGTCGGATCAGCTCCAGCCTACAATAAGCCAGGCTGTCTGAATCGATAACTGTAATCGTAACTATACGATTGATGCCTGAGTAATAACCTTGCATTTGGACTATACACTCGAGCCTGAATGACGGGGAGTTATTTAACTGCGTGCGCAGGTTTCCCCCAACACCTTCAGAGTGCAAATAAGACCACACAGTGGGAGTTGCCCCCGCAGGTTAGCAAGGCAAGGCAAAAATCAAACCAAAAACTAGGGATTATTTCTGGAGGGATAGAATTGAAAAGTAGGGAAGTGACGGTAAGCCTGCATCAAAACTTGGTTGGACAGCACTGAGAGTACCACGAGCAGTTCTGGTCACCATATTACAGAAAGGACATCGAGATACTGGAGAGGGAAGATTTACAATGATGATCCCAGAAATGTGAGGGTAAACTGACATGAGTTTATATGAGGACAGGATGGACGGGCTGGGTCTTTGTTCTCTATAAAAGAGAAGGCTGAGGGGGGTGACCTCATCGAGGTATTTAAAATTCAGAAAGGTTTTGATGGAGTGGATACAGAGGGAGTGTTTCCTCTGGTGGGAGGGGAGACCAGAACTAGGGGTCATCGACATAAGATCGTCACTAATAAATCCAATGGGGAATTCCGGAGAAACGTCTTTACCCAGAGAGTGGGGGGAATGTGGAACTCGCTCCCACAGGGAGTGGTGGAAGTGAATAGTGTGGATGTAGTTAAGGGGGAAGCTGGATAAACACATGAGGGAGAAAGGAATAGAAGGATATGGCAATGGGGTGAGATGGGGTGAGATGGGAGGAGGCTCGTGTGGAGCAGAAACACCAGCACGGATCAGATGGGCTGAATGGCCTGTTTCTGTGCTGCATATATGAAATCCTGTGTCATCAAATCCTGTCTATGTCACTGTACAAAGTGCCTTCTCTTATCCAGGAGTAACGGAGCTAGTTTTAATTCTGTTCCCCTTGGGATCAAACCCCAGGTTTTCCACAAAATGAAACCAGTGACCAGGCTGCCATCAATAAATTCCTTTAAATGTACAATACAGGCTCTGCCCATGATGTCAAGATAAGGCAATGGCAGAGAGTGTGGGGATGAGGTGGAATTGAAGAGAGAGGGAGCCTCCTCACTAACACTGTGCCTTTGTGTAAGATACCCTTGGTTGTGTACACATGCATATGTAGGATTAAGATTAACCTAAACTCATGGTAAACAAAGGACTTGCATTTCTCTAGCGCCTTTCCCCCACCTCAGGACATCCCGAAGCATTTCACAGCCAATGAAGGATTTCTTTTGCAGTGAGCTCACTGTTATAAGAAACACAGAAGCACACAGCAAGATCCCACAAACAGCAATGTGATTATGGCCCCAGACCATCTGCTTTTTTACTGATGTTGTTGGAGGGGTAAATATTGGCCCCCAGGAAACCAGGAGAGCTCCCCCCTGCTCTTCTTCCAAATAGAGGCCATGGGATGTTTTACACTCACCTGAGAGGGCAGACGGGGGTTTAATGTCTCATCTGAAAGATGACAAATCTGACAAGGCAGCGTTTCCTTGGTACAGGCCCTCCGACAGTGCAGCACTCCCTCAGTACTGACCCTCCGACAGTGCAGCACTCGCTCAGTACTGACCCTCCGACAGTGCGGCACTCCATCAGTACTGCCTCTCCGACAGTGCGGCACTCCCTCAGTACTGACCCTCCTACACTGCGGCACTCCCTCAGTACTGACACTCCGACAGTGCGGCACTCCCTCAGTACTGACTCTCCGACAGTGCAGCACTCCCTCAGTACTGACGGGGTGCTGCAGTACGGAGGGTCAGTACTGAGGGGGTGCTGCACTGTCGGAGGGTCAGTACTGAGGGGGTGCTGCACTGTCGGAGGGTCAGTACTGAGGGGGTGCTGCACTGCCTGAGGTGCCGTCTTTCAGATGAGACATTAAAGCTGGGCCCCGTCTGCCGTCTCAGGTGGGTGTAAAAGATCCCATGGGCATTATGTTTAAGAAGAGTGGGGTGGGGGTTCTCCCCATGTCCTGGAACCAAAACCACTAAAAAGAAACTGATGACCTGGGTTATCCTCAGATTGATGAAGGATCTTGCTGTGTGCAAATTGGCTACCGGCTTCCCTGCATTACAACAGTGAGCAGAGTTCAGAAATTAAAGCACTTCATTGTTTGGGGCCATAAAGCGCGATGGGACGCCCTGAGGCGGTGAGCGGCGCTAGATAAATGCATGTCCCCCTTTCACTTATTCTTGCTGCTTAACAGTGTCGAAGGCGCCTTTAAGAAGTGGGCGGGGCGTGGCTGACGTCAACCCCTGCCTTGTATGGTCATTGATGTGTGTCGGAAGGGACGTCCTCTCGTTGGCTGGGGACACAGTTTGAATCATCTTCTTGATGTAAATTTCTGGGAATGAGTGAGAGCAGTTTGATAAAATCTCTCACACATTTTGCAGCCACAAGTCTGGACGTGAATCGAGGAGGCGAAAGCATCTCTGGTGAGTAGAGATTTAAATATATATAATATATATATGTAGACATATATTAGTGAACAAAACAACAGGAAAAAAGTTTAGAAAAGTTTTTCAGAAGTTGGCCTTAAACTTTTTCCTGCAAGAGAAGTGTTGGTTTGCAATTGGCCATCAAATGGCAAGTAACCTGGTTACTTACATCTGTAAGTCTCTTTTTTTTAAACCATGTTGCAGGAGAAAATATCTTTTTTCAGAGTTAGTTGGTGAGCTTTTTAAAGTTGTGCCTGTTGATGGAAGGTGCCACAATCACTTTTTCTTCCGAACTGAACTTTGAGCAGCACACGAAACAAAAACAGAAAATAGCTGGGAAAACCCATCAAGTCTGAGCACATCTCTGGCGAGAGAGAGAGAGAGAGATCAAGAGTTAACGTTTCGAGCCAGCGGGTCAGTTTAATGTGCTGTGTCCCAACGCTGAATACAAACTCTCTGTCTCTGCCGCCAAGGGTTGATTTTAGGGACCATCGAACAATCGGCGCTGTCTCCAGGAGAGGAGGTTGGGGGACATAAGCAGAATTGATGGCCGCGTTAGAGGAATGATATACTTTCTCAGTGGGGGAGTGGGTTTCGTTAAGGCACAGTTCATGGTTCAGCACCTCCCCACTTTTTTTTAGAAAAGGTGATGTTTTTGAGATGGTCCCTTAGGTGAACACGTGGATTTGGTTTCCAGTTTTGAAGTTTATAACTGTGTTGCTTGTAGTTTGTAAGAGTGATTGATTGATTCATTCGGGATCACTCAGGGTGGATGGGTTGCTGCCAGCTCTGGTGGGTGGGGGTCGGGGGATGGGGGCGCGGGTTTGAAGAGTTCCAAATGAAAGTTAGATATTGGTGTGTGTTTGGGGAATTCCAATTTTTGAGTCCAGGAGAGTGTGAGAGAGAGTGTGAGAGAGAGAGTGTGTGAGAGAGAGAGCGTGTGTGTGAGAGAGATGTGTGTGTGAGAGAGAGAGCGTGTGTGTGTGTGAGAGAGATGTGTGTGTGTGAGAGAGATGTGTGTGAGAAAGAGAGAGCGTGTGTG